>NW_015665799.1:6039-6274 GCF_001515625.1 Sinocyclocheilus rhinocerous | reverse complement strand
CATGTGAGAATTTATCATTATCTTTGTAAATGTGCGCTCTTTTGGGCTAAAGGCTTAATAGAACCGTTTAAAGTAGCCATGTGATCACAAATTAATCGGCAAATTGGCGCAGCGCAGACGTGATTTAATACGTGTGTCCTTTCTATGTGAAAAAAAATCATAAATTCCAGTTTATGCTGTTTGATTATGGGTTCGAATGTCGTAGTTGGAAGCTGTTAGCCCCGGCTGGCCCGTG
>NW_015665799.1:4580-6009 GCF_001515625.1 Sinocyclocheilus rhinocerous | reverse complement strand
TTAGCCCCGGCTGGCCCGTGTGCGCAGTTGAAATGCGGCTAATAATTTCTGACTGGCACGACATAACTGAACAAATGTAAACGGGTTAAGGCGGGGCCCCTGGGCTGCAGCCCATTCAAGCCCAATGGTAAGTCCGGCCATGCTCATGAGTCAAGGCAATAAGCTATTATAACTAAAATTATTAACAAATTATAATTATTATTAGTAACAATATTTCTAAGTATAATGCGTTAAACATGTATATTAATTGTGCCAGTTATCCGTTTTGATGTCTTTTTCAACTCTTTAAATAAATCCTATGACCACTGACCACTTTCTTTGTTATTTAACAAAATTTACATAGAGATGGGCCTAACGTTATATACGCATAACAAGTACTGAAACCGTGCATTCAATCGTTCTGCCTAAAATCTGTCAAAATTCGGACATGGTGCGTTTTTCCTCTTGTTATTTTAGGTGGGGTAAAATAAGGTAAAATATATATTTTAACAAAAGGGAAATTTACAAACACCATGGTAGTTTGTGTCTATCAGCAAATAAAAAAAATAACTAACGTTACACCCTTAGGGCGTGTTAAGACATTTTAAGCAACCGGACGTAAATTTACCTTGAACTTTTCTTCTCAACCGGATCGATTCGTTCGAACCGATTCTCGTAGCGTTTGTAAAATCACAAGAGTGAGCTTCGAACCGATTCTCGTAGCGTTTGTAAAATCACAAGAGTGAGCTTTGACCGAACCGATTCGTCCTAATCCGTCTCCTCAATTGCTGTTATGCAATTTCATAACGACCTCTTTCCTGTTTTGAATATTTTTGAATAGTTACACGATACAGAGCAGGACTTGTTCTGTGGCGCGTCATAGCTATGTGGGCGGAGTCGGCTGGGGGAAAACCATAGACTATATAAAAACACAAACAGTCCTTTCACCCTCCTTGGAAAAGCATGGTGTTGACTCAGAATGGCCTACATAAAATCATTTCTGCCGCTCGACAGAGCAACATACGTATAAAAACTGAGCCGTATTGGGTCGGACTGTCCATACGGTATCTGTGACTGGACAAACGACCCAACGGAATGGCCAGAGGTGTCGTTTCCGGACATTTGTTGTTACCTATATGAGCAAGAGACCGCTTAGTAAGCCTATATGAGACGGCTTGTGAAAGTAAACATTTGTCGTTTTGTTTTGCTTAATTTTAATAAAGTGATAAAGACTTGAGTAAAAGCCTGTCGTACTTTCTTATTGATATATTAAAAAGATTTTTAACATTGACAAAAAAAGTGATAAAGACTTGAGTAAAAGCCTGTCGTACTTTCTTATTGATATATTAAAAAGATTTTTAACATTGACAAAAAAAGTGATAAAGACTTGAGTAAAAGCCTGTCGTACTTTCTTATTGATAAATTAAAAAGATTTTTAACATTGACAAAA
>NW_015665799.1:0-4505 GCF_001515625.1 Sinocyclocheilus rhinocerous | reverse complement strand
ATACTATAGTAATACCATTGCTAATTTTCGTAAGGGATTGTGTATAATAATGTGAAATAAATGTTTTAATAGATTATGATATCACAAAATATCAGGGAGTGAGATTTATTTGATTGTGATGCAAAGGAGGGTTACTGTACAGACCGTTGCAGTGTAAGTAGTGTAGCCTATCTGTGCTACCCGCTCAGTGCTACCTCCGGTAGTCCGTCTGTTTATCAGTCATATACATCTTCAGATCAGGTTTTTTAACTTATTAGCAGAGGTGGGACCAAGTCACTCCATTAATGTATACTAGCCTATAAATCCAGTGCTCCCTGAACGCAGTCTCTGGCTTATTGCCAGTCAAGCGCAAACACGCTGCAGGGACGCGTCTATAACGACTTTGATCTGATCATAAAGTCTTTCCGAGTCACAGGGCTCAAGTCCAAGTCAAGTCTCGAGTCATTGCTGTCTAAGTCGAGTCTCAAGTCTTCTTCAATTATGTCGAGTCGAGTCGCAAGTCATCAAATTTGGGACTCGAGTCCGAGTCATGTGACTCGAGTCCACACCCCTGCTTATTAGAGGTACAGAACGCCACACAGCAACTTTTCGGCACTGCACCAAGCAAAAATCAAACGAAATCATCACAAAAAGTAAAGCGCCTAACAAAGTCTCCGCGCGTTAATTCGAATGGTTTCTTCTTCTTCTTCTTCTTCTTTCCAGTTTAACGTCGGTTGGCATCCAGCTTATTGGTGCATTACCGCCCCATTCTGCTCCGGAGTGTGGATCAGATAATAGGTTATCTATTCCCTTTTCCATTCGAATGGTTTGTTTTCTACAGTCTATGGTTCCCTCTCATAGGTTCCCTTTCGATTCGGTCACTCTACATTGCTATGGGAATTACCCTTTTCTCCAAATACTACTGAAGCCTTATTGAATCACGCCAGTGAAACTGGTCAATGGCGTTCAAGCGCGCGAAATATGAGGGGCTCCCACTCTACGACATGCGAATTGCGACACGAAGTGCGGTGTGCGAAAGGACTGTCAAAAATACGTCATCATTGTCACAGGCATTACTATCCGAGGGAAGATGAATCGATTCCACAAAGTGCGCTTGCGCCCCGCCACCGTTTTAAACCACTGGCGCCAAAATGGCGGATCAGCAGCCAAGCGCTCACTCATCGTCTCAGGTAAGTGATTTTTTTTTTCTTTTTCTAATTCGGACATGTTTAAGGGTTAGTTATCACTAATGACAGAGAGGAGTAATATTACAGAGATAGTTTAACTATAGATTAGCTCTTAGTGTACATTTAGGTGTTTAAAGAATTAGAATACAGCTGTTTAGGTATGGAGGACCAAACCTGCAGAAATTAAAAACAAATAAATACACAAATAAATAAATAAATGTGTGTGTAAATAAATAAATACGCAAATAAATAAATAAATAAATGTGTGTATAAATACACGTAATCTTGTTTAAATACATATATAAATAATTAAATGTGTGATGAAAGTAGTCAAATAAATAAAATAAATTGGTGACCAAATGGAAAATGTTTAAGGAAATGCTAAACTCATCCTAACTGTTTTCTTTTAATCACTCATTTATTTCTGAATGTAGTTCCGCATTTATTTTTCCTCTGCACAACATGCTAATGAGAGGGTGTCAACCATGGACTTGCTCGGGTCTTGTGATAGCTGGGGGCGCGGCTTTCCCGCTGACAGGAGATGCATGGTGTAAATCCAGTATAGCCTAGTAAAGTCACTTTTGCCGTTCAACAGAGCAAGATACATAGAAAAACTGAGCCGTATTGTCCGTACAGTATCTGTGACTTTACAAACGACGCAATGGAATGGCCAGAGGTGTCATTTCCCGGCACTCGATATTCGCAAATCTAGGGACCGTCTCTAAAGTTACATACGACATTGGTATACACTTTTCTAACTTCAATAGCATTTGAGGAAAATGACTTACAGTAACACAACCAACTGTGAAGTGTTCATGTAGTTCTCAGTTATAATGCACACCTTTTAGATTTTTGATATTTATTGAAATAAACTGTAAATTCATATCTACACTGTAAAAAAAAAAACTTCCTGTAGAAATTAGTTACAACAAATTTTTGTTTTTTCGTAAAGAAAAAAACAGCAATATTTACATATGATTTGACAGTTTATTTTAATAAATATCAAAAATCTAAAAGGTGTGCATTATAACTGAGACCTACATGAACACTTCACAGTTGGTTGTGTTACTGTAAGTCATTTTCCTCAAATGCTATTGAGCTTTAAATTATGATATATATTTTGTGTTTGAGCCCATTCGGTAGTGAAATAAACAACATATTTATATATGATTTGACAGTTTATTTTAATAAATATCAAAAATCTAAAAGTAATTTTCCTCAAATGCTATTGAAGTTAGAAAAGTGTATACCAATGTCGCATGTTACTTTAGAGACGGTCCCTAGATTTGCGAATATGGAAATGACACAAATGACACCTCTGGCCATTCCGTTGCGTCGTTTGTAAAGTCACAGATACTGTACGGACAAGTTTTTCTATCACAGATACTGTACGGACAATACGGCTCAGTTTTTCTATGTATCTTGCTCTGTTGAACGGCAAAAGTGACTTTACTAGGCTATACTGGATTTACACCATGCATCTCCTGTCAGCGGGAAAGCCGCGCCCCCAGCTATCACAAGACCCGAGCAAGTCCATGGTTGACACCCTCTCATTAGCATGTTGTGCAGAGGAAAAATAAATGCGGAACTACATTCAGAAATAAATGAGTAAAACAGTTAAAACAGTTAGGATGAGTTTAGCATTTCCTTAAACATTTTCCATTTGGTCACCAATTTATTTGACTACTTTGACTACTTTCATCACACATTTAATTATTTATATATGTATTTAAACAAGATTACGTGTATTTATACACACATTTATTTCTTTATTTGTGTATTTATTTGTTTTTCATTTCTGCAGGTTTGGTCCTCCATACCTAAACAGCTGTATTCTAATTCTTTAAACACCTAAATGTACACTAAGAGCTAATCTATAGTTAAACTATCTCTGTAATATTACTCCTCTCTGTCATTAGTGATAACTAACCCTTAAACATGTCCGAATTTGAAAAAGAACAAAAATCACTTACCTGAGACGATGAGTGAGCGCTTGGCTGCTGATCCGCCATTTTGGCGCCAGTGGTTTAAAACGGTGGCGGGGCGCATGCGCGCTTCGTGGAATCGATTCATCTTCCCTCGGATAGTAATGCCTGTTACAATGATGACGTATTTTTGACAGTCGTTTCGCACACCGCACTTCGTGTCGCAATTCGCATGTCGTGCGTGTAACAGAGCTGTTGTGAAAACAAGCGTTGTGTCTGTAAACTGTCATAGTCGTACATTTTGGAGTTGTACTCTAACAAACACACAAAATCTCGTATCTGTAAACTGTCGTGGCCGTAGATTTTTGAATCCAACTCTGACAAAAAAACAGAATTACATACAATACTTTTAAATTACGCACGAGTAAATTAAAATGACACACAAATGCTTTGAATTACGTACGATTATTTTTGACAGTGATTTTATTCCATAAAATGCGGCTAATAATTTCTGACTGGCACGGCATAACTGAACAAATGTAAACGGGTTAAGGCGGGGCCCCCTACAAGGCGGAGCCCCTGGGCTGCAGCCCATTCAAGCCCAATGGTAAGTCCGGCCATGCTCATGAGTCAAGGCAATAAGCTATTATTAACTAAAATTATTAACAAATTATAATTATTATTAGTAACAATATTTCTAAGTATAATGCAATAATGCGTTAAACGTATATTAATTGTGCCAGTTATCCGTTTTGATGTCTTTTTCAACTCTTTAAATAAATCCTATATTGAGCACTTTCTTTGTTATTTAACAAAATTTACATAGAGATGGGCCTAACGTTATATACGCATAACAAGTACTGAAACCGTGCATTCAATCGTTCTGCCTAAAATCTGTCAAAACTCGGACATGGTGCTTTTTTCCTCTTGTTATTTTAGGTGCAGGTAAAATAAGGTAAAATATATATTTTAACAAAAGGGAAATTGACAAACACCATGGTAGTTTGTGTCTATCAGCAAATAAAAAATAACTAACGTTACACCCTTAGGGCGTGTTAAGACATTTTAAGCAACCGGACGTAAATTTACCTTGAACTTTTCTTCTCAACCGGATCTTTTGATTCGAACGAACCGATTCTCGTAGCGTTTGTAAAATCACAAGAGTGAGCTTTGACCGAACCGATTCGTCCTAATCAGTCTCCTCAATTGCTGTTATGCAGTTTCATAACAACCTCTTTCCTGTTTTGAATATTTTTGAATAGTTGCACGATACAGAGCAGGACTTGTTCTGTGTCGCGTCATAGCTATGTGGGCGGAGTCGGCGTGGGGGAAAACCATAGACTATATAAAAACACAAAAAGTCCTTTCCCCCTCCTTGGAAAAGCATGGTGTTGACTCAGAATGGCCTACATAA
>NW_015665798.1:1055-1244 GCF_001515625.1 Sinocyclocheilus rhinocerous | reverse complement strand
TGGTGCTGGTGCTTTTTTGGTCATTCAGTGTTTCTGTAAAAAAAATTATAAAAATTGGGGAAAAACTAACAAAAATAATTAGATAATAATGATACGAATTCTACTAATAAGAACAATATAAAACGCACCAATGATTAATGAGCTACTGGATTCATGAATATTAATCAGGTTGTGTGCGTTCGCTCGAAC
>NW_015665798.1:0-221 GCF_001515625.1 Sinocyclocheilus rhinocerous | reverse complement strand
ACAAAGCGAGGATTTGTAAAGAAGAATGTCGGAGGATTTCGATATAAGCCAAGAGGAGGTTTTTCTTTGCTAAAGTAAGGAAACTTTGCTTCCTTTGCTCCTGTTAACAAACGTTGGTTTTCACGAGACTCACTGGCGCATGCGCAGCGCTGACCTCATAGGTCATAAACAGCTTGAAAATCAAAGACAATTTTTAATATAACTCCGACTGGATTCCTCTG
>NW_015665797.1:159014-160646 GCF_001515625.1 Sinocyclocheilus rhinocerous | reverse complement strand
CACACACACACACACACACACATACACACACACACATACACACACGCTCACTGACACACACACACGGAGCGTCTCACAGCTTCCTGCTCAGGAAATCACTCTTTGATTCTGACGCTGATGTTTGTAGATGAACAGTGCAGCTCTTTCTTTCACCTTCATTCATTAATGCATTATTGTATCAGTTGATGTGTTGTTCATTTCCTGAATCAAACTATTTTGAAGCTTATTAAGATGAAGAAGGGTCATGAGTCTCTTATGCTATGTTAAAGATGTACAGTAATTTACTGTGAAATATGATACACTTGCTTGCTTAGTTTCCACATCACTAATTCAATTATTTAATCAGTTAATTATCTGAGGCCATGTCAGCCTTGAGTTATTGGGATGACTAAAGAGGAAATCAGAAATCCACCGATCTCAGTCGCATATAATCACTCCGTCCGTACTGTTTAATTACTGAGCTTCACACTCTGAACTCTGAAAATGCTGGTCAGGTAATTTCAAATTAATAACTACATGGTCTAATTAGAGGGACTGTAGATGAGGTCATAATTGGCTTTCAATGACATATCTCTATTGTAACAGTCACACAGACGCCAAAGTAACCAGCACAAACACTTCACATGTGCAGCGTGAACAAATGGATAGGCTGAAATCCAAAACTCAATTGGCATGCAAAATAATTGCAATCAATGCCATTGCTACTAATAACACAGGAGGAGAATGAAGTTCTTGAGGAGAGATTTAATCATTCATCAAACAAATGCCATGCTTCCATAGAGCCGATTCAGAGAAATAAAGCAAGTCGTTTACAGCTGACCAAACAGGATCATGAAAATAAAGGCTCACTGAAATTACATGCTTGTGACGACATTTCTGCAACACCAATATTACAGACCAGTTTCAAAGTGAAATGTCCAGTGAGTGGCGCTAAAGCGTGCGTTTAATACGTGACGGTGGCCATGTTTTGTTGGTACAGGTACGTATGGCGGCAGTTCAGAAACTGCAGCTATTCATATGTGTAGGCACGTTTTTGGAGCAGATATTTAGGTAGAGGCACAGATTTCCCATGAGCCTGGGTGGGAAAATAATGTTTTCAAACGCTTCCTGAACATTCTTGGAAACCTTAGTGTGTGAGAGTAAATTGTTTTCACTTTACAGTAATGAGAATTGAGGTAAATGTTTAATTGTTATGAAACTAATGTATGCAAAATAACTTAATCATTCAAAATTGTGGTTTAAAGGGATTTTACAGGTTCAGTAATCTCATCAAGTTAATCTCATTTAGCAGCCTTAAGGTGTAATGCTTCACAAAAATTAATTTAGGCTTTTTTCTCCTTTCTTTAAAAAGTAAAAAAAAAACTCTTGGTTACAGTGAGGCACAAGGTAACCGAATGGAGTCAATCCATAAACATTAAAATAACCACTGTTTCAAGAGCATAACCACAAGACGTAATCATGATTTTATTGTTAAAAAATTCAATTAATTAAAAGCGTTTTCCGTCTGAAGATATATAAGTTTACAATTGCATTGCCATGACAACAAACTGCCATAAACCCTAAAACGACTGTAAAAAATTATGTAAACAGCTTTGCAACTCAAATAACACACACACACACACACACACACAC
>NW_015665797.1:125059-158857 GCF_001515625.1 Sinocyclocheilus rhinocerous | reverse complement strand
CACACACACACACACTCTCTCACTCACACACACACACACACACACACACAATAACAGCGTAATTCCAGTAAATTGCAGTGCCTGATCCAGCTCCAGCTCTGCTCCAACACACCTGTCTGTCATTATCAAGTGTTCCTCAAGATCTTCATTAGCTGCATCAGGTGTGTTTGGTCAGGTTTTGCAGAACCCCACATCTAAGATTATAATATTCACATTTCTGCTTTTAATCTGCCCCATTTACTTCCACTGTAAGTGTCTCACTGTGACATGTATTGTTAGTAGAAATATTTGTTTCATTATTGAAAAAAAATAATAAATTTTGTTTGTTGTTTTTTGTTTTGTAATGAACTTTATGCCACAAATGCTAGCGATTGAGCTTATCTCCTGAATGTTGTGCAGTTTGTCCCTGTACAATACGACTGCAACAGGAGAAAGCATTTCAACATTGAAAATCCACTCTTCACCTTTAGCAGAAGTTTCCTCGTGATGTGCATTCGCCATAAATGTATTTGTGTGTTCGTGTGTGTGTTGTCTGGTCCCGTGGTGTGACTCCTGTCTGTCCCCTCTGAGTCTGAACACAGCAAACATCAGAGCGGTCCAGGGAATACCCCTCCCTGGATTCTGTCAGTGTTTCAGATCAAAGCATCAACATTGCATTATTGAGAGTGGGGCTTTTTGAAGTGTACGTGTGTCTGTGGAGCTGATTTCCCAGATGCCATAACCTCACTCCAGATAATAAAGGCATATGTGTAATCACGCGGACGCACACGGCTGCTGCTCTGGCCACCGTCAAACCTTCAGGGTTTCATCGGAGACAAAGGCTATGTCATGATGGTCTCTAATCGAAGACTTGGACAGTCTCGACTGATTGAATGTTTCATGTGGTCTGAACCTGATTCTTCAGGACATTAAGAAGATGCTGTGTGACTTCTAGGAATTCAAATCGAGAAGTTTAGCAGAATGTTCAAGCTGCTCTTCTCCAATCAATAGAAGTGAATGGTGACCAGTGTCTTTCAAGTTCCAAAAGCACCATAAAATATAATTGTTATAAAAAGTATTATTATAATTAGTCATTATAGTTTTAATTTATAATTCAATTTACAATTTGATACTAATATAGTTTTTTTTTTTTTTAGTTTGATCAATAGTTTGAATTAGTTTTTGTTTTTATATTTTCTGTTTCTATTTAGTTTTTGTTAAAGTATCAGTAATTTTTGTGTGTTTTTGTTATTTTTATTAGTTATTTTATGTCTACATAGTATACTATTATTTTAGTTAGGTAACACTTTATAATAGCTTTCATTAATAAATCATTAACAAACATTATATAATGCTTAATGGATCATCAGTTAATATAAGCTCCTCCTGACCCCTGCTGGCCCTGCAGCCACGGTAGAGCTTTATCTGACCTCAGCAGTGTGGATGAAATCCATATAATCTTGCTTAGATGCGGAGATGTCCTGCACGCAGGCCAGAACAATGGGGGCCTGTTTATTCATCTGTCAGGGAAAAACCATAAGTTCGATAACATAAAGAATTAATTGCACACCTCTCCTTAACAAGCTGCATTTATGCATATAGATGTACATTCATGGACATTACTTGCATGTCATATAAACATTAACCAACATCAGAGAACTGTGAACTAGTGTTATTTTAGTATAATTTGGATACTATTATAGTTTTATTAATAGTTTGAATTAGTTTTTGTTTTTATATTTTCTGTTTCTATTTAGTTTTTGTTAAAGTATCAGTAATTTTTGTGTGTTTTTGTTATTTTTATTAGTTATTTTATGTCTACATAGTATACTATTATTTTAGTTAGGTAACACTTTATAATAGCTTTCATTAATAAATCATTAACAAACATTATATAATGCTTAATGGATCATCAGTTAATATATATTCAAAGAGTTAGAAACGTGAGATAATGTGCTTGTTAATGTTTACTAATGAACGTATTAAACATTTAACAAATGATTATTTCATGTAAGTTAAAATGCTTACAGATGTCATTAAACTTTCAATTCCATTTGATCAAGCACTTATTGAAAACCTACAAATGATTTTAACAGATGTTATAAAATGATTAAAAGCTTGTGTTGATGCACAACACTTCTGCTGTTGTTGAGGTGTGATGCGGGTAAGGTTAGGTAAGGTTAGGTTAGGTTAGGGACTGGTTTAGTGGTGTGGGTAGGTTTACGGGTTGGTTAAAGGGTCAACAGTGTTCAGGGGTCAAATTGATTATTATAAGTGCACACAGTTCAATCTGTTTATATTATATTGTTTTGGTAAATGAACAAGTATTTTCTTTTAAAAAATGATTTGTTTTCTCGTTTATTTATGATTCAAGGAATATCCTGTTTAATGATTTACTGAAGAGTAGTACACTAATGTCTTTAGCAAGCATTTAGTTAAACTTAACCAGCCACTCTTTACACAAACCTTGTTACAGCAGCTAAAAGTCCAATGCCCATAAAGATACTAGATGATTAGTAATCGTTTATGAACATTTACAAATGATGAATAGTTTCCACTTTAGATTGGCTGCTGCAAAAACATGAACAAATGATTCATAGATTAATTATTAAGATGTGTAAATAGAGGTCTACACAACAAACAAACACCAACAAATGAAGATCATATGAACTGAAAGTTTACTGACATTTGTAAGCATTTCAATTTACATTAAATAATCATATGTTAATCATTAGGTAATGTTTAGTATGTTAGTAAGTAAACATTATCAAGAACATTATCGCATATTTCTAGCTATGTGAATATATATATTAGCTAATGATCTGTTAAGCATTATATAATGTTTGTTAATGATTTATAAATTAAAGTTATTAGTGTTACCAGTTTATTATATTTGAAGTTATATAGTTATAAAAGTGTATTATTTTATTTCAGTTAACATTTATTTCAAGTACCAAGTTTATTTATTTATTTATTTTATTTTTATAATAGTTTAAGTTACCTATAATAACCCTTGCATGTATTTTTGCTTTGTCTGAGGAACAGACTGTGGTTGGTTCAGTGTATGCTAAACGAGGAAAGGGTGTAGATTTCAATTCAAGCCATTTTAATGCATGAAGAAACTATTTTCATGGAGAAAAAAAATGTTTGTGCACACAACCCTTTCTGTACAGTTAGTTTACTGTTTAACACTGAAGTGAGCGCTTGTGAAAAGCCAGTAACATGTGGCCAGGTGCAGTGGCAGGTAGTTTTACCGTTATATAGTTAAAGCCAAATTTGCATGTGCTTTTTCTCTGAAATGTGTAGAGGTCCTGTGCACTGATGTGTGCTTTAACTCATCTGAGCTGATGGAGCCGCACGTTCAGTTATTGGTTATCAGAGAGACGGAGAGCCCCGAGGAAAGCACCGGGACAGGCTTGTTCCAAAGCAAATATGAACCAGCGCAATGAATAGACTTGAATATTCCCCAGCTACTTTGCATTTTGTGCTTTATCAGGTCATTCATTTTCCATGGCAGAGCATCACCGGCCGGTAATAAGCTGGCGTCACCTCGGGGCTCGAGCAAAATGAAAAATACCTGATGGTTTGGCAAATGCTTTCGCTCTAAAATACACATTTTGGCAGGGCAATCATTCTAAAGGCCTCCGCCAGCATCTCTCCAAACAATGTTTGTTTAAGTGCATCTGGAGTCTGAAATATCATTCTGGAGTGGGGTTTGAGCTGAGTTTCCCTGACATTTGGACTGCTTTCCTCATGCACTAATGCAGTTTCAGCTTTACAAACACTCAGGATTGAGGAACTCAACTGTCTCACAGAGGAGATCCCAACAATCCCTTCCTATTCTAGGAGAAATAAATAAAAGGAAATCAGAATGCAATCTGTCCATCAGCCGGTGTTGGCGTATAATGCTATCTGACTCTCTTTCAATGCAGAGGTATGAGACAGAAAACTGCGGACGAGTGAAGAAAGCATTCCAGCTGTAATATATTGGCTGGATTTGAGGCTCAGACAGCTGTGATATATGCCCTGATATACATGTATAACGTCTGGAGGATCACAATGGATTCACAGCTGCTATCTGTGTCCCGTGAAAAGCCTCTGTGAATTCCATTACGGGCCGCTCTGAAACCGTCTGGAGTTGTTTTGCATTACAAAGTGAGCGGTCCGGTTTCCGTGAAGGTTTATGGGTTTTCCAGCATCGAGCGGCTGGAGTTAATCTTATCACAGCACATCATGCTTAAGCTTCAATAACATGTGGACAATGCATCGACTTAAAGCCTTTAAACAAGTAAACAAATATAACATATATATATATGTAATATATAATGCCTCTGCCAGACATTGTTTCACATGAATTTGACTGAAAAAGTGCGATAACTTCTCTTCAAAAGGTTAGTGTGATCACAGTCTCAGATCGCTCCTCGTGTGACTCAGTGACCCTCAGGATGACGGTGGACTCGCTCTGCCTCGAACAGAACGTTTATCAAGCTTCTCCTAATCTCAATAGCAGCGCGGCAACATTCAATCTTCATCAGAGGCATTAACACAGAAGCTCCCGCTGATGAACAGTGTCTCCTACACGTCGTGTCGTCCACCGGAGACGGCTCGCAGCGCGTGGCTGTGGATTAGGTTCTGTCCTGTCTTAGTCTCGTGCTGTTTGTTCTCAGGTTGTCAGATTAGCGCAATGAGCCCATATGCAATAGTCTTTAAGTGCACATCTTCACTGTAAGAGGATATGCTGTTTGAATGGGGCTCGAGGAACATAAAGGCCAGCGGAGGAACATCCTCCAGAAGCCGTGCTGCTCTAAGCAGCTTACGGAGGATGCGGAGGTCTGATCCATCGGTTTGCGGTTCTTCAGAGTGATATCAGCAAACTGAGAGCCAGTGTTAACAGCTGCCCTTCATAATGACTGCACTTAATACCCGAGGAAAAGCTGAGCCGTCAGGAAACGTAAGGTGACATTGATTGCAGTCCAAGAAGTGTAATATCTGGCATCATAAACATACAATACATATGTGTTGCCCCCCAGTAAACACAGATGCTATAATTATGAATATTTAATTATGAATATAAATATTTTTATATGCATTGAAGACACTGATGTTTGCACAGCGGTACATGAATAGAGAAAAGACGATATTTATTTTGTTGATGTTTTTCATTTACTTAAATATTGGATGTTTAATTGTTTCTCCCGCTTCTTCCACAAACATTTTAATGCACAATATTGTGCAGATTGGCGCGTCATAGATCAGAGTCTTTGTGCAACTCTAATGATTCTGTCAGGTTCTGGTTTCAAGCGCACATAATCGTCCCCTATTAAAACCAGAACATTTCAAAAGTTTGTAATATCCCCCATTAGACCGAACGCCAAGAAATAACATTAGCAAAGTAATTAACTTTAAATTAAACACACCTCTCTCATGCTTTCCAGAGCCAAATGGCTGGATTAGAAGAGAAATAGATACCCAATTTATAAAAAATCGCCATTTCGTTAATGGTTCTGAGACGCATTAACATAATTTAATATCCAGATGCCATTAGTGGGCATTATTTTTATCCAGTGCCTTCAAGCTCTTGGGTTTTGGCCAAAGATGAGGTAATAAATCTGCAGCAAAAAACGACAATTTAGCGGCCCTCAAACAATGAGCATCCTTCATTATCCTAAATCACATGCAATGACTGGAAATGCATCCGTACAATGGGGAAAAAAACTGTTTTCCTGCTGTTTCCAAAGAAAAACAAATGCTGAGTGTCACCTGAGATAGATTTGTAACGGCTGATGTGTTTCAAAATTATATTTCAGAGAAAACATAGTCCTCTTTTAAACAGAATGAAAAAAGCTCTAGTTCTGATATATGGCGTGTTTAGTTCATGTGCACTTAACAGAAAGGAAGACAAAGTCTCTATTCTCTCTCCATCAATGAAAAGCCAAACAGACACTGTTCTTTCAGTTTTGCATCACTTATTTCATTCAGTTCGCTCAGACACAGAGTCTGATATTGACCTGTATTGATCCTTCGGGATGAATGTGTTTGAGGAAGGCATCTGAGAGCTTACAAACAGGCCTCAGTGATGGTGCTGCCTCTCTTTAGAGCTGCGCCTCTCCAGATCCAGACCAGCTCCAGCAGATTCAGGCTTATTGTGTGAGTCAAGGCTACGGCATACGGCTCCTACAATAGCTATTCAAGCTGAAGATCCAGTAGGAGACGTGCCATTGAGACGCCTCGGCAAAGATTTGGACGAGCTCTTTCTTTCCTGTCATTTTGCATCAAAGCATAGCAAGAAAAGCATTTTAGCTTTCACTTTCAAAAGAGCTCTGCTTAAAAGGTAGCAAATCAGATGTCACTGCCTGAGACTGTTGTGTCCCATGCATTTGTACATTTTAGCAGATGCCTTTCAAGATGCATTCAAGGTTTGCGTTTTACCTCGAGAATCGAACTCATGACCTTGAAGTCATTGCTTTATTTTTTGCATTGCTTTTGTTGGAGCAAATTCAATGATCATGTTCCAGGTGCCTTAAAATCTTGTTCGCTTTGACACTTGTCAAATATGCCTAATTGTTAGCATCATTTTCAGCATTTTTTAACACCCCTGATAGTCCAGTGATTCTAAACTGACCCCAAAATGCTGAATGATCAATACAAATTACATAATATAACAAAAATGTGTTTCACTTAAATTTTTTATGGTTCTTCTGTAATTCTGTGGTGATAACTATAATTGTCCTATTTATTTTCACGTAGCATCAATATTTTGGTAAATATATAGGTCAAGTACATTTCAGAAGTTCTATCATTAATTATGAAACATTGGTTTAGCACAGCTAAGTTTTTGCACTATTTTTGCTTTTTTTAAGATATGTTTTCTTTTGTAAGGATGAGAACATTCTAGAAGTTTCTGTGAGATTCTGTAATATCCTAGTGCTTTCTGGAACATTCTAGTCATAAAAGACTAAAATTATCCAACGAACACTTCTGAGGTTTTGGACGACTTAATTTTACTAACTGTTTATGTAATGCACTGTTGTTGTAATTATGTTAAACCTGTTGTTGTTAGCTCAGTATTGTGCATGTGGCATGTCATTTTTTATGCACGAGTAATAACAGATTAGCTTGTATAAATTGTCAGATTTATTTATTTTTATTGTATTTGGTTTTCATGAGCACTGTTAATGATACGCAAAAAGTGATGTGATTTTTATATTCAGCATCTCAAATGAAACTTTTACAAAAATGCGTTTCATTGTGTAATTAATGCAACTGTATAATCTAGTATAGTTCACAAAATAGTTTGACTTATACATTTTTAAAAGTAAAGAGAAAATGCTCTCTATTCCTTTTATCATTGACATCAAATCACTGTATTGTATGCAGATTTCACTTTAAGACACGTTTTCCATGTCAATTTTCCTATTCAGCTAATGTCTCATATATATTGCTTATTGTCAAGCCAATAACTGGATGTTCAAAGTAAAATTTGAGTCCAGTTGAGAAGCACTGCTGTAGGATAAATACAAAGAATAATCAAGAGAAGCAGAAATCACGATCATGATTAAAATATGATTTATTGTGCAGCCCTATGAGCTTCCATAATTGACTCGGTTATTTTCCTGTTTATCTCTGTGAATCTGCTTTCACACAATTTGTACTGTATAAAGCGTTATAGAAATAAAGGTGACTTGACTATAGAGCATCGACACTGAAACAGAACAAGCACATATCTCATCTGTTGGATTCATGGCAGACATTAGCACAGGCACAGAGTGCTTCCTCCATCCGTACGATCGTCCTCCGTCTCTGTGATCAAACGCATGGACCGCAGACTGACAGAGGAATGAATAAACGTCTGTGTGTGACCATAAAAGAGTCTGACTCAATCCACTCAAACGCACTGGCTCATCTCACACAACACAGCCAGCACCTTATGTCTGGCCGCGAGCGCAGAGATCAAAGCTGCTGTAATGTGTTTAGCTGTAACAGTGTTTCCATGCGCTGTCACTGTATCTGCTGGGTTTGGGTCAAACACGGGGACACTCAGAGCAGTTCTTATAGTAAGAGCTTTCACAGCTGGCAGCTGATGTACACATGCAGTGTCTTTGGGATGTTTAGTAGATTTTTAAATGTTTTCAGAAGAGGCTCTGACATGAGTTTCTATATGTAAGGACTACAACTCTTGTCTCTTGCATGCTCCAAAAACATCATTCGTTTATTTCCTCTTTGAGTAAGTGGACACTGCAGGAATCAGTCAGATGCGTGGAGCGGTTCTTCTCTGCTCCTGTAGGAGGCGCTCGTGTGCTTTCTAACAGAGCACAGAAAGCTTCATATCAGTAGGTTTTTATGCTGAGCACTGGAATCTGATTCAAAGCAATGCAAGGTTTCCTGAAAGTAATGGACTTGTGCTGGAGTAACTCAGTCTGCAGATAACAGCGCATGCATCATCCAGACTGTGTGTTTGTTTATCACACAGAACCAATGCATTATCTTGTTTATTTGTTTGGAAATTGCTTTATTCAGAGATAGTAATTTATATATTGAACATACAGAAATGGTCCTTTACTTTCATGGAATCCAAATACATTGATTTACATTTAATGAAGATGCAACAAACTGCTAACACACACACACACATAAAATATACATAACATATTGCTGTGTATCTTGCTCTCCCATGAAAATAATGCTATGTACTATTGTTATTTACCTTTATTTTATAGGACAGTGTGTTTAAATTTCTGTATAAACACAAAACTTCAGTCTTGACTACAAAATGTACTGTTTACTAACTAACATGAAGAAAGATTCATTAATACTGCAACAAATGCACTGTATTGCTTCTTGTTAGTTAGTAATGCTAACTAATGGGACCTTATTACTGTCACAATAGAAACCTGTCAGTAAACAGTCTGTTACTGGCCATTCATCAAGTTTCAAAGTTAAACAATTATGAAACCCAAACAGATTAATCATTTTAATAAATTTTTTTATTCAGTTTTTAAATTAATTTTATTGGGTTCACGAGATACCCAACAGATACTGTAAAACAAGAATATCACAACACTGGAATTTTAATTTAGAAGATACAGTTTACAATATATATATCAATATAAGGTCCTACATTAATATATACGAGCACACACTTGGCTTGGTCAGAGACTCGTGTGAGTGTAGGACACTAATTACACTGTGTTTCAGTTCATTTGAATCTTCTTTATTACACGCAGTGTCAGTATGAACAGTGAGAGCTAATCTTACTCCCTGCACTCTTTCTTCTCTATCTGTCTCTTTCACTATTGGCTCTTCATTTCTTCTCTTATGTCTTCCTCATGCATTTATGGATCTCAGTGCAGTGCGCGCCGGTACAAGGCAAAGTAAATCACCGCATAGGAGCTGGGAGCGATGCTGTTTGTTATGAAACAAATGTCAATGTGAGTCTGAAGTGAGGGACCGCAAACATCTCCTGCTGACTTTGTTCAAGGGATGTTCTGGGTTCAAGAGTTCATGAGGCTTTTTTATATTGAATTAATTCATGCATTCCAGCTTAATATGCAAAGACAACTGTAAGGCATTTATTATTAAGTAGATTTTCCTCTATGGATGGATGGATGTATTTATTTGAGCATCATCAGCAGTATCTGGCGTCTCTGTGTTTTCATTCTTATTCAGATCACTGCCAGTTGTTCAGGAACCCCAGAAATTAGTGATTTTGACATCTGCTATCTTCATTCATTAACGGCACCAAAGAACGTCGAGCTGGTCACCTGAGCCATTAATGTCTGTGACTAATGACTCTAGAGCTGCAGGGAAATTAGACCATGTCAACAGTGATTGGTGAAAGACGTTTTTTTAGAAGCAGATTGGTTTAGTAATGACATGTAACGACAGTGGTTTACTGACAACCTTGGTTAGCAACACTGACTCAACTAGTGAGTTTTGTTTTGTTTTGTTTTTGGACCTATGGCAGATGTGTGTTTGAGAAACCTGTTTACTACAGTCATTATGTTTTGCAATTCTTTTGACATCGCTGGTACAGAAACTACATTTTCTGTGTGTATGTACAGTATCTGTGTCATTACTCCTACTAATTTTATAAAAGTCTTGTAGTGTTGGGACTGCTGTTAGTGGAGGATGAGCTTCTTTTCTGCACTACTGATGTCGTTCCTGTGGTTGGAGTTGTAAGTGAATTACGGTTTACTCTTGTTGTCACCAAAACAAGTTGTGATGATTTTCTGTGGCAATGACAGTGTCTCAGGTGCTATTAAGTCAGTAAAACTTCACTTAGATTTTTTTTAAAAATCACAAACTCAATAGAGAGTACTGAAGAAGACTGAGACGTAGACAACCACTCAGGGTCACGGTTAAGAATAGAGTACCTACAATAAAAAATAAATAAATAAATACATAAAAAACAATGAGTGAAAAATTTAAGGGGGTCTGAATACTTTCCGTACCCACTGTATATAAAAGACGGCTCAGGCATTAAGCATGTATCTGTTTAGTTGCAGTTTGATAGACACTGATAAAGATGATACAGATCATCTATTGCATCTGTTACCAAATTCACCTCATGTATAGAGTTAAAGCATGCGTCACACTCTCCAGGTGTCTGTGATTGACACAGACTCATCCAGTCTGAATTAATGTAAATGTGTGTCACAAACCTCCGTTTAACACGTCCACATGTTTCTCCGTTGAAGGCTATCTAAAAGAAGCTGTGGGTTCTGATCAGCTTGAATCTTTAACATATAATCAGTATTCGGTAACTTTATAATAACTTTCATTAATAAATCATTAACATACATTATATAACGCTTAACAGATCATATTCAAACAGCTAGAAACATGAGATAATGTGCTTGTTATGGTTAACTAATAACATTATTAAACATTACCTAATGATTAACAGGTAATTATTTCATGTAAATTAAAATGCTTACAAATGTCATTAAACTTTCAATTCATGTGATCATGGACTTCTTGCAAATATTTAAATGCTTTTAATACATGTTATCCAATGATTAAAAGCTTGTGTTAATGCACAACACTTGATGGTTGTGATGCGGGTAAGGTTAGGGACTGGTTTAGTGGTGTGGGTAGGTTTATGGGTTGGTTAAAGTGTCAGAAGCGCACAGGGGTCAGTTTGATCACTATAAGTGCACACGGTTCAATCTGTTTATATCACATTGTTTTGATAAATGATCAATTATTTTCTTGAAAAATTGATTTGTTTTCTCCTGTTGATGTATGACTCAAGGAATACGCTGTTTAATGATATAGTATACTAAAATAAGTGTTGAGGCAATAAAAACAGGTTTTGCACCCATGTGCATGGTGTACATGGACAGCTAAACTTAACTAACCACCCTTTACACAAACGTTGTTACAGCAGCTAAACGTCCAATGCTCATAAATGTACTAATGATTAGTAATCGTTTATAAACATTTACAAATGATGAATAGTGATTCCACTGGTGTAACAAAAACATGAACAAATGATTAATAACTGATTTGTTAAGATGTGAAAACAGTAGAAATCTATACAAAGACCAAAGTTATGATCTTTACAGACTGTGATGTTAACATGAATAGTTTGTGAAGTGCTTAAAATGACTAATTAAGATATAATCAGACCAACATAAGCTTGTAATCATTGTATAATTTCTGTTAAAATCATTTCTAGATTTTATTTGTAAAAGTACTTGATCATATGAATTTAAATTTTAATGACATTTGTAATCATTAACTAATGATCCGTTAAGCATTATATAATGTTTGTTAATGATTTATTAAGCTTTAATCTCTGTAAACCATCTGTCATTTGATTTGATTTTTTTAAAAGTGCATTATCACAAGAATTGAAAGTTTGATGACATTTGTAAGCATTTCAATTTACATTAAATATTGATCTGTTAATCATTAGGTAATGTTTAGTAAGTTCAACATTAACAAGCACATTATGTCACGTTTCTAACTCTTTAAATATTTATTAACTAATGATCCGTTAAGCATTATGTAATGTTTGTTAATGATTTATTAATGAAAGTTATTATAACGTGTTACCCAGCATCCCATAATATTTTTAGTAGATGTTTTACCAGTTCCTGGTTTCAGTAGGTTATCTGAAATATAGATATGTTTTTCTGAGGGCTGTCAAAGTTAATACGCTTAATGATGCCGTGATTATATTTAGCTCCGTTATATTTTTAAATGGCATCAACACATTAAATCATGTTAGACATTGAAACTGCTTAATTTCTAAAAACTTTTCAGAACATAATTGAAACTGATTAGGTTATGTGACAGGAGAGCTGAAAAACAGGAAAAGTTGTTTTGTAGAATTATTAAAGATTAGGCAACGATAATGTATGCTTTATTATACTTTTGATTTTTTAACTAGAAATCAAAAGGAAACAGTGCAATGCAAGAGAAATCTGATGATTTATCCATTGTCTTGAACGCTACATCTTGAAGTCACAGCTTGAAGACAGTAGGAGGTACCTTAAATGAAATGTCTGTGGGACAATGAAGAATTAATGTTTTATTGGGAGCCACACAATCAATAAAATGTGAGGATCTCACCCGTCTGGTCCAGTATTTCACAGCAATCCCAGCAAACACTCTCACATCCATTCATCTCCATCCATCTCTGGAAGCACTATGGGATCCACCCACAGAAGGACGGCCCATTATTGGCTTAGTGCATGCGTAAATTAATGACTTTTTATCTGAGGAATGCGCTGTGATCATTTACAGAGTTCAAGTGATGATTATTAGAATGTATGCTCATTATATAGCATGATAGTCAGTGTAATTGTATGTCAATTTGGGATTGATAAAACAATGACTGTTATCAAACACAGAGCCATGATGTTAAAGGCCATTCACAACAAAGACAATAACCGCACCTATAAAGTTTTAATAATCCCTCTAACCCTATGCGGATAGTGAAATTCACACCACAACTATACTGATAACAACATAGAGGAACGTTATCATTGGAATCACATTCAGAGCAATATTTTTTTTTCCCCACCTGATGAACAATAAAAACAGCCAATCAGAATCCTTTAAGTGACTTTAAGGAGCTCAAGCATTTAAAGCGTTAGAGGACAAAACTGGACACTAACATAGTTACCGTTCTTGGTGTAAATGGACCTTTAAACTCATCAGGAAACCAGTTTACTTTTGATGTCATAAGAAAAATGAGAAAACATACATCAGCTTTAATCTAATGACTACAGACGTCCGGCTTTTATGATGGTCACTCTGTAAAGCTCTCACAGATTGGCAGTGATTACATGTTTACTTATACAATGAGAATAAGTTCAACAAAATGAGACACAGCTTGCCTTCAGCGTAGAAATACACGACAGTCAGGAGAGGATGAACACTCGATCCTTTATTAATTCTGTCCTATGTGCAGTCAGGACGCAGAAGCCTTGGGAGATGAGCTGTGATTGGACTACTGCATAATTACAGCCACACTATAATAACATCTATACGCGTGAAATATGATTGTTCCTTCAACTTTCAGACGTTATTATATGTTTCAGCTCATTGCTGCAGGGATGAGGTGATATACTGTGAGAAACACAATAAAACTTTGCTCCATGTGACTGTATAATAATAAATACATCAATTTGGGATTAAAAGAACACCACAACAAAACAAATATGGTTGCACTTATTTCTCTAAGCTAGTGTTCAGACAACAGTCCAATGGAACGTTCTTATTGGTTACAATTTATTTTGATGGTCCCCTTAATACATTCCGTTGACTATACTGTAGGCAACTTTGCAATTACATGTCAACTAACTCTCATTAGAGTATTAGCAGACTGATAGGTTATGGTCAGGGTTAAGGTTAGTAGAATACGTTGACATATGAGTTACCTATAGTCATTAGAATGGTCATCAAAATAAAGTGTCAGCAGATATTAAGCAGACAGTCACTAATACTCTAATGACTGCTAGTTGACATGTAGTTACAAAGTTACATGTAGTCAACAAAATGTCAAATATAGTGTTACTTTAATATTTGCATTTATTAGAGAGAGAGTTGTGTTTGCTTGTGCAAAACTTTATATTAAGCAGTAGTGATGCCTTATGAATCTGATCTGTGAATGAAAATGACTTTAGTGGTGAAATGCACCTGAGCAAAGTTGTTCCTTCAGCCTCCAAACTGCATAAAAGAGGCTGAGCATCTCCGCAGGAAAGAGCCAGTTTTGAACATCAGTGACTGGAATAGAAAGAGTGTTTGGCATTCAGAGAGAACGGAGAAGTTGTGACAGAGACTGACCGCTGCGTGCCGTGGACTCTCCTCAAGGTCGCAGGAGTGATGGTGTTTAAGGCAGAGATTTATGGCAGGGCGAGTCGCTTGTGTCTCAGCGCTGCTGTGAGTGATGTCCTCTGGGAAAAGTCCTATTAGCAAGCCTCTGCAAACACACGGCTTGTTTGTTCTTTCCAAACACTTCTTCCTTGTTTCCTCCTTATTACCTGGACTGATAACAAAGACCACATGTTCTGTTTGCTCTGCTCAAATCCCATGAAACTGGAAGGCGGGCAGCTAATGTGTGAGACAGGTTTGCTGTTCACTTCAGATCGTTTAATCCATATAGCAAGCGTGAGCTGCTTTTCCACATTTACACAGTCTCGTGGCTCTGCTGATGGAGCTGCAGTCTGTTATGGAAGGGGATCCTGCCTTCATAACTCCACTAAAGCTCCTTATTGTTGACCCGGCGAGCCCCCCAAACAGGGAGAGCTCAGACTTCAACAAGATACAGCCGAGACCTTTCCATGGCCTCAGTGCACTAGCTGTCCACAAGATGCACTGTTGCAGCACACGTCAAAACAAACACATGACTGAATGATTTGATGGAAAATAAAAGTAAAACAAGCAAAATTAAAGCTACATTTAATTATAGACAAGCAAAAAAGAATACATTAAATGAAGAGTTCAGATGCAAAAGCCTCTAAGTGCTGTCTGAAATTGTGTTCCAAAATTATAATTTTTTTTATCAGGCTCCTATGTTGAGGTTCAGTAATTTTACTTTAATGGCAAAGTATAGGTCATTTTCTATGCCATTAAAGTGAGAGAACTGAACATAAATATAGGAGCCTGATAAAATCGGTCATTTTAGATGAAAATTTCAGATTGCACTTAGAAGCTTTTGCATCTGAATTCTTCAAATATAAACCACAAAAAAAGTTAAAATATTATAGTCAGTGTTTTAGTTCCTGCTGACGGTGTGAAACAGACTTCTGCTTTTTCCTCTCTGTTGGTTCCAGAAGAATTATCCCATTATTTTTTTCCCATCACGATTCTTAAAAAGTCAGGAGGAGGAACAAAGCCAACCAGCTACGAGGAGAATCTTTATAAACATTATAATTTGATTTGAAGCGGAAAAGTATTTGAAAATTAGACAAAGATACAAGACTGTGAACTTGCAAATGGCATTGTTTTTAATTCAATTAATGAATGAAGTTGTGTCCCAAATGATGCACCATACTATGCACTTATGCGCGCTATGTACTCAAGCGTGTAGTGTATGAATTATATATGGTTATTTTGACATTCACAATTGGAGTATGATAGCCCCTCCCCCTCCAGTGCATCATCCGGGTATTTAAACTGCACTTTTCTTTTTGGAATTTTCAGTGTAAACACACTACTCACACTATTTATACTGCAAAACAGCACAGTGCATAAGAATGCAAACTGGTACGCATCTTTAAATATAAACCAAGCTGAAATGATGAAACGGATGGCTTTAACAGAAGCATACACCATCTATTAACAACCCCGTAGCGCACAGTAGGTCTCTCTTTGAAGGTTTATGAGTTATCCTTCAAGATCAGATCCTCAGAAAATCAACAGGATTTTTACTGCCAGAACCAGACGTATGCATTTATGGCTCAGGTGACTGGCTTAAAAAAAAAGAAAAAAAAAGAAACGTTTTCAGAACTGAGTGCCCATGAAGACAAGACGGCAGCATCATGTGTTTTCAGGGTTTTTCCAGCCGAGCAGCTGCTGTTGAGATGAATGAGACTGCTAACGGAGAGCTTCCCATTGAATGCATGAACTGAACAAATATATACCTTAAAAATATTGTACTTTGCTTTGGATAAGTGTCTCCCAAACAGTGTTGGGGGTAACGCATTACAAGTAACGTGAGTTACGTAATCAGATTACTTTTTTTCAAGTAACTAGTAAAGTAACGCATTACTTTTTTATTTTACAAGAAAATATCTGAGTTACTTATTCAAAAAAGTAACGCCAGTTACTTTGTTTTCCCATTTATTGACTGACAGCTGTCCTGTCCTCATATTGGGAGAAATCAGAAGTGCAGAGGCGTTGTGTGCGCTGTGTGAACATGATGTAGTTCTAGACTAAATGTGAATATGCATTAATTCATCCCACTCACAAAAAAACAGATTTAGTATTCATCAAAATGAATTAAATCAGTGAAATGCAAACTCAGAATATGATGCAAACCTGCAATAATTATGTTAAATAACACAAATGTATCTAATCCCACTTTATTAACCAATGTCTTTGCTGCAGACCTTTGATGATCCAGTTCAACCATACTAACGACTAATGACTTTAGATAAACTAACAATTGTGCTTCATTGTTGTTTTATTGCTGAAGAGTGTTTCTTCTCCTGCGTTCTACTGTACAGACGTGAATTTACTTTTCCTTCAGCCTGAGGTTTATTCATTACACTTTTTGGTGTCATTACTTTCCATAAAAAGTAACTAAGTACCGTAATTAGTTACTTTTTTAGGGAGTAACGCAATATTGTAATGCATTACTTTTAAAAGTAACTTTCCCCAACACTGCTCCCAAATGTATACATTTAAATATAAGGTGTACAGATTACTAGTAAGAAAGACAAGCATAACTCACAGTCAGCCTATTCAGAAAAAGTCATCTTTAAATACAGTTAGTATATATGGATAACACACTGGAAAATGAGCAGTATTATTGAAACCCTATAGACCATAAGCCCTCTTCAAGGATCCTTGAGTCTTTTGAACTCATCTTGGAGCCGGCTGGCAGATTGTGGGATTGTAGGATGTGGTGGAGCCTCATCAGGGAAATGATGATGACCTCGACAGAGTTTCCATTCAGTGTCTGAGTAACAGCTGGAAGAAGGCAGTGAATGCTGGCTGTGTCGCGCTGAGACGCGCTGTTTGACTAGCAGAGAAGGGATGTGGTCAGCACTTCAGAGCTTCACCGATTCACAAAGACCCTCTTATCCAGAGTCAAAGGAAAGCAGCGAACAAGTCTGTAAGTGTGAGATGGATATTGCAATCTATGTGCTACTGTACTGGTTATTAGCAATTCAGGATTTACTACTAAAGCAGTCAGATTTTAAGATGTACATGTTATTTTTAAAAACATTTATCTGAGAAAAAACTTGATTTTGCATCATGATGAGTTGGTGTTGCACACCAGAATGAAGCACTCCAGTCATTACATGGAATTTACTGTACATGTATAACACTGAATTTATTAAAAAGTAGGGCTGCACAGTTAATAAAATGGCGATATGGACTCATGTGTAAATATTAAAGCACTGCTGAGTAAATGTGAATCTACACACGTGACTCATCTGCGTCTCGATACAGTTTAATAAAGATAAATTAAACATATAATAAAATAAAATAATATAATAAAATATTTTAATATCACACATTTTCCTACATGAGGAAGGAAATGCTTTCGCATGGGCAGCACTTTATTTGCCAGAAAAGGAAAGGAACTGTTCAAATTTTCATGTCATTACATTGTAAAATATTTATCAAATTGGTAAAGTTTTACACATTAATTTGATTACCATTGTTGTTGATGATAAATGTGTATGAAATCATAAAACACATAATCCAGGAAAATTAAAATGGAAAACACAGAATTTCAATATATTGCCAATATATTGTGAAAGAAAATTTTGTGGATACATTTCATTGGACATGCTTTTTATTATTAAAAGTTATTTAAACCATTAAACCAAAATGTAGTTAAACTGAAATGGAAAAATTAAAATGGAAAGCAGAGAATTTAGAAACAAACAAACAAATAAATAAATGCATACATGCATAATGATTTCATAGGGCCCAAATATTATTATGATTATTATTATTATTATTATTATTATTTAATGAGTTCACCTATGACTCAGGTGCATCAAGACCAGGAATCTTCATGAAGAAAGTCAAAATTATAAATTTTGATTTTATGTTGATTTTTAAACATTGCACATCATCTCATGTAGCAGTCAATGCTAAAGAATATCTCAGTCTGGTTCATGCATGAGTCTGTTAGGTGCACAAGATGCAATTCAAGCCTAATCCAATAAATCCACCATCAACAGGTGATGCTGCGCCTAATTCAATCCCGGTTTTAAGTAAATCTGTAAATGGGGGATTGTAGCGTTGTGATGGAATGAATCCAGGTTGGGCAAATGTAATTGAATCAGCTGCCGCAAGTCATTGCTCGAGCCGGAGGAAACGTCCCGCGTCATTATCTGCCTGAGCGATTCATGCAAATGAGCAGCCAAAGGCCTCCATGAACGCTGACTGTGAACGATACATGATGCCAGCAGTCTCTCTGTCCTTATTTATTAAACAGTAAAGATGGCAGGAAATAAAACATTGGTGAAATAATCGGATTTCTGTGAATCTGTTTAGCTGCTAGAGCATCCGCTCTCAGATAACCATTGCAAAGTGCTGCTGTTACGGGAGACCCTCACAATTTATAAGTATTAACACACCATAGTTCATGCTATAAATTGCACGGATGTAGGAAGGTAAAAAGATGCCGTTCTTCTCTTCAGCCCTGTTTTGACCTGCCAGTAAATTTTCAACCTCGGCATGGGAAACAAACTCAATAAAGAAGCCCAGTAAGCTTGAAGCGGGCCGTGTGTGTGGCTGCTGTGTCTCAGGGGTCCTGACGAGTGTGTGGGTCCGTGGAAAAGTAATTCAACGCCACGGGATTGTGTTGTGTTCTGCCTGCCCTGCTCCTCTATTATGAGCTTGAGATTAAAGCAGCCCAAGCTGACATGTGAAACAGGCATTACTGGCAAGCTGCAGACTTCTGCGAGAGAAGCGGCTCATTATTAAAACATATCACCCAGAGCTGGAATAATCGAGGATACAACATAAGAATCATGTTCCTTCTCTATTTTCTCTCTCTCTTCCTGGTTGATTGTGAGCATGGAGGCTATGGAAATCTAGATGTAGTTTTACCATGATGTATGATGCTTCACTTGAGCATCACAATTCACGACTGATGTGTTTTTGTTAGAATCTTATTCTACAGATACTTTGCTTTTTCATCTCAAACTGAAATTTGGTAAGAAAGAATTTGTTCCTCATACGCAGTAGCAGGTAATTTCAGAAAACTGTACAAAACAGCTTTCCATCATAAGTCATAAACAAACATTATAGTGGAGAACATGGCTAGTTGTCACTGATTTTTTTTTTCAGTCACTTTATACAGACACAAATTGTTTTTGGTATTGACAAAAAGCATTGAAGAATGTGTTATTGCTCAGATTTATTTTTTTTTTATTTTGAACATACATTGACCTTTTTCAAAGCAATATAAACTGAGTTTCCATGCAACTATTTTGATGCACATTTTGACAGCGTGTATAATATATATTGAATGCAAATGCTTTAAATGTGAATAAACTCATATAAATATTTAATGTGCAAGGCAGAGGTGGATTATATAGAGTTTTGTATTAGTTAATATTGTATGTGCAGTGGTGGAAACAGATTATTTGCATAACTGATGACATGTTTGTGCCTTTTGGCTGCCAGTACACTGGCTTCTTCAGATGTGGCTTCAGAGGAAAGTTCTTCACCCACAGTTAAAGTTAAAGTTCATTTAACTTTAAGTTGTTAAAGTTGTTAAGTTCATTTAAGTTGTTAAAGTTCATTCCCGCAATGCTCCAGAACTGTTTTGAGCTTGGGTGATCCCAGGTATATGGAGGATGGAGACGTACTGGTAGTCCATCACAGGAGACAAGAGTGCCGTGACAAGAGTCTCCTCAAAAATGTATTCAGAATAACATGGCAACGAAACAAGCATAAACATGAAATGTGCTGCTTACTGCATTTATAACCAATCATTATGAGAATGATGCGGTTCTCCATATCAGTCTTGTATCACCCTGGAGGGGTTTATTTTGTGATAATGACCAACTCTATGTACTCTATATTACCCTGCTTATTACACAGCTACTTCCCACATAAGTGAATAATTGGACACAAACAATTGATCTTTGAGTTAAAATATTTTATTAGCTCACCACACAGAAAAACAGCTCCTAGCAAGTGTTATTTAGCCAAGACTGATTAAAAAGTTCAAACTAGATGAACATTTAAAGAATTTGGGACCGTCGTACTACTTAATTATACTCTGTCATCAGAACTTTGTTTCACAGCATATTTAACAAACTTTGGATTCCTAAACCCCATTACAAACATTGCATTTATCCACCATGTTGATATTAGTGGATATGTCTAAATTTTCTCACAAACAGAGTAAGTGTGGGTTGGACTTCCTTTACTAGAACCACCATATTGCACTTTGCAGTTTCTCCCATTTATAGTGAAATGTATTGGTATAGAAAGTCATTGATTAAAGTCACTCATGTCAGAATGTAAATCAGTGTTTTATTGTGTTCATTTGTTACCCAACAGATATTACAGAAATGTGATGATATTGTAATCTTAATTTGGAGAGATAAATTCACAAACAGTAATATCTAGAAACTTGAAATCAACACACACACACAAAAACACTGAGATACAGCCCTGTGTGACGACTAGCCCCAGTCTCCCTGATACACCGATGCTAAACAAGTAATTTATGTGTAATCAAATATAAATACCTGTATAAAGATATCAGGTTTCATGCAACTAATCAATGCACTCTTTAAGCATTATATAATAATACTGTACCTTTAATATTAAGACAGGCTTTCATGGAGAGAGATAGTTAAAGAATGCTCCATTCTAATTTATGTGGTGTTTTGTTTTGATCGTCGGTTCCCATGAGCCTGGTGCTCTCAGTGTCCTCTGTGCTGATCAATAGTCTGAAGGTGACGTTTCCACCGGTAAGACAGCAGGCTTCCCTCCTCGGCTCTGGAGCAGGCCATAACTCACTGTCCCTGGAATGTCTCCAGGAGGAGCCGAAAGAGGCCAGATTAATGAGTCTCATTGCTTAAAGTGCAAGCTCCTTCCACCTCTGGATGCAGATTAAAGTACAGCGATGAAGGTTCACGTGTGACTCCTACCGAGGGCTGCCGTCACTGTTATACGCTGATCTCCTGACGGTGTCTGAAGTGTGTGAGATACAGCCTCCTTCAGAATCAGTCGTGTAGTGTCAGAGCTTTTATTTATTAATCGTGTTGTCAGTTTGACTAGTTAACATCAGTAAACCACTGGGGGCCGTGAGAAAATATATGAAGGATTGTAGAGAAAGGGTTTTTGGATAACCTTGGACTTTGCACGAGGAGATACGGTAACTTGGTGAAGAAAAACAGCATGTCTGATCATCATATGACGGCTGGCCATTACTGTGCTTGAGCGACAGCGCTTTATTATCTTCAGTCAAAAGGAGTTTATTGTTAACAATCTTCAGACTTCATGAACAGACTCACATCTCACAAAATGAATCCACACTTCAGCATGTAGCAATGAAGCAATCATTCACGAGACACACGAGTACCCATGATATTTCACTTCAAACTTAGCCAGTTTCTTAATGAGTGCTGGTTTTGTGTTCAAGCGAATGGAGACACTGTCCAAATCTGGTTTGAGTAAATTATTGAGACTGTTCTTTTATCTGCCCGTTATCACCGTTTCTCATTGAAACAGTGGGTTCCAAACGTGACGCTTTTGACATCCATGCAATGACACATTTCATATGGACATATGGCAGTTTGATGCCCTGGCAGTGAGAACGGGTTACCCTAAAATAGGAATGCAGTGGTAGTCCATCACAGGAGACAAGAGTGCCGTGACAAGAGTCTCCTCAAAAATGTATTCAGAATAACATGGCAACGAAACAAGCATAAACATGAAATGTGCTGCTTACTGCATTTATAACCAATCATTATGAGAATGATGCGGTTCTCCATATCAGTCTTGTATCACCCTGGAGGGGTTTATTTTGTGATAATGACCAACTCTATGTACTCTATATTACCCTGCTTATTACACAGCTACTTCCCACATAAGTGAATAATTGGACACAAACAATTGATCTTTGAGTTAAAATATTTTATTAGCTCACCACACAGAAAAACAGCTCCTAGCAAGTGTTATTTAGCCAAGACTGATTAAAAAGTTCAAACTAGATGAACATTTAAAGAATTTGGGACCGTCGTACTACTTAATTATACTCTGTCATCAGAACTTTGTTTCACAGCATATTTAACAAACTTTGGATTCCTAAACCCCATTACAAACATTGCATTTATCCACCATGTTGATATTAGTGGATATGTCTAAATTTTCTCACAAACAGAGTAAGTGTGTGTGTGTGTATCGATCCAAGTTCTGTATATCCTAATATATTGGGGGACAACACTGCAGACTTGTAGTGTAAATGTGCTTGAATAAATTATGGGCCAGATTTACTAACATCTTGCATCAGCGCAAATGGTCTTTTGCCGTTAAAATAGTAGTCAGGATTTACTAAAGGCGCCCAGTGAAGAATTAGCGCTGAAAAGGTGTAGACACAGTGTAGACACATTTTTGTGCCTTACCTTATTGAATATGCATTTGTATGAGCTTCTCTTTCAGATGCAAATTTTATGGGAAGAGTGTATTAAAATGAATCTCGCAATGCAATTAACTAACGTTTGCGCTCGTCAAATTACTGGTATTTGTGCCATTGTTTAATGCTCCAAAAAGCATGACCTAAAGCAGACGCTAATTTGCGCTGCTCTTGGTAGATTGTGTTGGTCATTATGGAAATGATCTGGCTGCATCTGTGTTCTTTAATGTGCACATTGTCAGTAAATCATACACAGAAATTTCCACTCCCATTAGCACTCTTTTGAAATTGCGCTCTCACACTGATTTGCCCTGTATATTGAATGCAAATGCTTTAAATGTGAATAAACTCATATAAATATTTAATGTGCAAGGCAGAGGTGGATTATATAGAGTTTTGTATTAGTTAATATTGTATGTGCAGTGGTGGAAACAGATTATTTGCATAACTGATGACATGTTTGTGCCTTTTGGCTGCCAGTACACTGGCTTCTTCAGATGTGGCTTCAGAGGAAAGTTCTTCACCCACAGTTAAAGTTAAAGTTCATTTAACTTTAAGTTGTTAAAGTTGTTAAGTTCATTTAAGTTGTTAAAGTTCATTCCCGCAATGCTCCAGAACTGTTTTGAGCTTGGGTGATCCCAGGTATATGGAGGATGGAGACGTACGGGAATTGCGGTTTGAGCCATCGTGATGAAATTCTACTCGAGACACTGATTGTTTTCATGGGAACCGGCGCTTCTGTGACCCAATGACTTTAACAATCTGTGATTGGCGCTTTTATTTAGTAGGTTGGACTTCCTTTACTAGAACCACCATATTGCACTTTGCAGTTTCTCCCATTTATAGTGAAATGTATTGGTATAGAAAGTCATTGATTAAAGTCACTCATGTCAGAATGTAAATCAGTGTTTTATTGTGTTCATTTGTTACCCAACAGATATTACAGAAATGTGATGATATTGTAATCTTAATTTGGAGAGATAAATTCACAAACAGTAATATCTAGAAACTTGAAATCAACACACACACACAAAAACACTGAGATACAGCCCTGTGTGACGACTAGCCCCAGTCTCCCTGATACACCGATGCTAAACAAGTAATTTATGTGTAATCAAATATAAATACCTGTATAAAGATATCAGGTTTCATGCAACTAATCAATGCACTCTTTAAGCATTATATAATAATACTGTACCTTTAATATTAAGACAGGCTTTCATGGAGAGAGATAGTTAAAGAATGCTCCATTCTAATTTATGTGGTGTTTTGTTTTGATCGTCGGTTCCCATGAGCCTGGTGCTCTCAGTGTCCTCTGTGCTGATCAATAGTCTGAAGGTGACGTTTCCACCGGTAAGACAGCAGGCTTCCCTCCTCGGCTCTGGAGCAGGCCATAACTCACTGTCCCTGGAATGTCTCCAGGAGGAGCCGAAAGAGGCCAGATTAATGAGTCTCATTGCTTAAAGTGCAAGCTCCTTCCACCTCTGGATGCAGATTAAAGTACAGCGATGAAGGTTCACGTGTGACTCCTACCGAGGGCTGCCGTCACTGTTATACGCTGATCTCCTGACGGTGTCTGAAGTGTGTGAGATACAGCCTCCTTCAGAATCAGTCGTGTAGTGTCAGAGCTTTTATTTATTAATCGTGTTGTCAGTTTGACTAGTTAACATCAGTAAACCACTGGGGGCCGTGAGAAAATATATGAAGGATTGTAGAGAAAGGGTTTTTGGATAACCTTGGACTTTGCATGAGGAGATACGGTAACTTGGTGAAGAAAAACAGCATGTCTGATCATCATATGACGGCTGGCCATTACTGTGTTTGAGCGACAGCGCTTTATTATCTTCAGTCATTCTCCTCAGGGTTCGCTCTAAAGCTCTGACTTTAATTATAAAATTGTGCATTAATTAATTCCACTGAATGTACATCTGCCCGTTATCACCGTTTCTCATTGAAACAGTGGGTTCCAAACGTGACGCTTTTGACATCCATGCAATGACACATTTCATATGGACATATGGCAGTTTGATGCCCTGGCAGTGAGAACGGGTTACCCTAAAATAGGAATGCAGTGGTAGTCCATCACAGGAGACAAGAGTGCCGTGACAAGAGTCTCCTCAAAAATGTATTCAGAATAACATGGCAACGAAACAAGCATAAACATGAAATGTGCTGCTTACTGCATTTATAACCAATCATTATGAGAATGATGCGGTTCTCCATATCAGTCTTGTATCACCCTGGAGGGGTTTATTTTGTGATAATGACCAACTCTATGTACTCTATATTACCCTGCTTATTACACAGCTACTTCCCACATAAGTGAATAATTGGACACAAACAATTGATCTTTGAGTTAAAATATTTTATTAGCTCACCACACAGAAAAACAGCTCCTAGCAAGTGTTATTTAGCCAAGACTGATTAAAAAGTTCAAACTAGATGAACATTTAAAGAATTTGGGACCGTCGTACTACTTAATTATACTCTGTCATCAGAACTTTGTTTCACAGCATATTTAACAAACTTTGGATTCCTAAACCCCATTACAAACATTGCATTTATCCACCATGTTGATATTAGTGGATATGTCTAAATTTTCTCACAAACAGAGTAAGTGTGTGTGTGTGTATCGATCCAAGTTCTGTATATCCTAATATATTGGGGGACAACACTGCAGACTTGTAGTGTAAATGTGCTTGAATAAATTATGGGCCAGATTTACTAACATCTTGCATCAGCGCAAATGGTCTTTTGCCGTTAAAATAGTAGTCAGGATTTACTAAAGGCGCCCAGTGAAGAATTAGCGCTGAAAAGGTGTAGACACAGTGTAGACACATTTTTGTGCCTTACCTTATTGAATATGCATTTGTATGAGCTTCTCTTTCAGATGCAAATTTTATGGGAAGAGTGTATTAAAATGAATCTCGCAATGCAATTAACTAACGTTTGCGCTCGTCAAATTACTGGTATTTGTGCCATTGTTTAATGCTCCAAAAAGCATGACCTAAAGCAGACGCTAATTTGCGCTGCTCTTGGTAGATTGTGTTGGTCATTATGGAAATGATCTGGCTGCATCTGTGTTCTTTAATGTGCACATTGTCAGTAAATCATACACAGAAATTTCCACTCCCATTAGCACTCTTTTGAAATTGCGCTCTCACACTGATTTGCCCTGTTTAGTAAATTTGGCCCCAAATATTCAGCTGGAATAAAACATTTAGCAGGAACTCTTTTACTGCAGCTTCTGAATGCTGAATTTGTTTACAAATTTTGATGAGTTGGAAAGTAATACAAATTATTAAATCAAGATGGCTTCCTAATGTTAATTTAAACATTAAGCATTATTGTATGTATAATGTATGTATGTATGCATGTATGTGTGTATGGTATATACAGTAGACACTCACACACAGTTCATATAAACCATTCAACAACAATCTAGTATTATTACACATTATACAGTTATACATTTTATTTAGTTGAAATAAAGACTTGGAGCTACTCTATAGAAATTTGGCCTCTCTATTAAAATGTGTTGCTAAAATATGAAACACAGAAGCATGCAATATCTATACTTGGAATGTTCCACCAAATCCAACCCGTCAGCTGAGTATTACAAGAACCCAGTTGTGACTCCTACCGAGGGCTGCCGTCACTGTTATACGCTGATCTCCTGACGGTGTCTGAAGTGTGTGAGATACAGCCTCCTTCAGAATCAGTCGTGTAGTGTCAGAGCTTTTATTTATTAATCGTGTTGTCAGTTTGACTAGTTAACATCAGTAAACCACTGGGGGCCGTGAGAAAATATATGAAGGATTGTAGAGAAAGGGTTTTTGGATAACCTTGGACTTTGCATGAGGAGATACGGTAACTTGGTGAAGAAAAACAGCATGTCTGATCATCATATGACGGCTGGCCATTACTGTGCTTGAGCGACAGCGCTTTATTATCTTCAGTCATTCTCCTCAGGGTTCGCTCTAAAGCTCTGACTTTAATTATAAAATTGTGCATTAATTAATTCCACTGAATGTACAGACTATATTTAAAATCTCTGTTTTGTAGATGATTGTATTTTAGGAATGTTATCTATTTGTGTCTTTAATAAACACTCTACAATGGAGTGGGTTAGGATTAGGAAAGGGTTAAAGTTGTAAACTATTGCATTGATTGACTCAAACTGTGTGCTCACTATTCAAAATCTAACCACAGGATCTAGTGATGACATTGACGTTATCAGTATTGTCATTAACACCAATCTTTTTCCATGCATATATTTCCATATTGGCATTGTCTTTTCTTTATTACATCTGTGTTAACATTCCCATGCACAGAGAAGCAGAACTGATATGGCATTTCATTTATTCAGGATTGAACACTCTTCTTCTGCTGCCTTACAAGAACTTCACAAAATGCAAATCTAGTATAAATTGAGACAATGTACAATCTTCCAAAGGGAGTTTTAGCAGTGATGCCATAGAGGAACCATGTTTGTTTCCTCAAAGATAATTTCAGTGAACAGATCTTTGTCCCGTCCATTGCTATGATTATCACTATGTTAATCATTGCAATTTCGAGGGTGATTCCCAGATTTATATGCAGATGTGATTCCTGAAACTTTTAACCAAGTGTGAAGAACATTTTAATAATCTAAAGAACCTTTCTCCACTATACTGAACCCTTTGTGCAATGGAAAGTTTATCTGGATGTTAAAGGTTCTTCATGGAACCATCAATGCCAATAAAGACCCTTTATTTTTAGGAGTGTACAGAAGTGACCAATGGTAACCGGAGCATTTAGCAGCCAAGAATGCTGCAACAAAGCAGGCTGTCTTCTGTAATCTTTCTCCAGAGGATATCTGTAGAGCCAGTAAGTGGCATGCCAAAGCATCATCCCTACAGATAAAGGGAAAGTCCAGCCTGAATGCCCCTTTCCACAGTCCAGCATCTGTGAGGAAATGGAGTGTCCTGGTGTAAGTAATTGTGTTGCTGTTTACATTTCACACACACCAGGCTGCTACCCAAGCTGAACCCTTACAAGATTGCAGCCTGCTCGGCTCCGTATTGTCAGTCTGTGCCTCATCCTGTGCTGACAGCGTGAAGGTAGGTGTGTCGTAAGGATACCAAACACACTTAATTCACAGGGGAAATACTCTGTTTTTCCGCAGGCTGAATGCAGGGCTGGTTTAATACGTCTGCTCTGCCCCATACTGAGGAAGCTCTTCCAGCCCTGTGTTTGAGGTGCACAAGGGCCATTCATTGGGAGAAATCAGGTTATTTTAAACTCATGATGTATTTGTATGGATTACACATTATGCAGCTCAGCAGGTGTCATGCTCTAGCTGTGTCTCGCTTCAGGTGTTGCTCGCTACGGGCCGTCATTTTGCGGGTGGCAGGTTTCATAAATAAGTAGATCAGGTAGTAAAGACTTCCTGGAACCATCCAGCTAGGTATTGCGAATTGCAGTTTTGGTTTTTTTTCTGCACCTTGAACTGACTTGGTTGCATTATGCCATCCCCAGCCAAACCAGAATCTCACTTCCAAGGTGTCTAATACTGGTGTCTAATTCTGTCCAAGAGAAATGAACATCACTATACAGGTGCCACAAGTCATGTGGCTGGCTACCCACTGCTTTGAGAAACATAAAATATTGAATACTGGCATGACGGGAAAAATATTTAATGATCATAACATTTTATTGGCTAAAATCTGTAAAAGATGAATTACATTTTTATTACACATTTAATTATTTGCATTTAATCAGCTGTTCCTGAATCTGGAAAAGTAGGAGAAATGACTATATCTAAAAATGTTTTTTTTATTGGTCTTAATAAGTATTCTAATTTGTTGAGATAGTTAATTGGTGGGTTTTTGTTAAATGTGAGCCAAAATCATCACAATTAAAAGAACCAAAGACTTAACCTACTTCAGTCTGTGTGCATTGAATTTATTTAATACACGAGTTTCACAATTTGAGTTGAATTACTGAAATAAATGAACTTTTCCACGACATTCTAATTTATTGAGATGCACCTGTATAGACATACAAAATGTCTAACTTCCTTTTGAAATATCTGCTCACTCTCGGGGTCTATGCCATCTCACACAGAGTCACTGAGGAGTCAGGCAGAAAAGTAAACCCTGTATATAAGCAGTCTTTGAAAGTAGTGTGGTGCGTGTGCAGGTGAGTGAGGCTGTCATTACGAATGCTGTAATATGATAAACTTCCATGTTCCAAGTCCACATAAACTCCTACTCTTCTAGACCGAGCATACACAGGGAACTCACAAGTAATATCATTATCCTGCCACAGTTTCAGTTTGCCATCCTGACAGAGCAGAGCAGGGAACGGGTTATTAACTCCCATTATATTCGCTTTTCTATCTGGAGTCTTATAGGCCACTCCCACTCCAACTCCACCATCACACTCCACCTCAAAGTAACAGCGATCAGTCAGAGCCTCTCTGCACATGGCCTGGGGATACAGCTTGAACCTGTCCGGATGATCAGGATATTTCTGCTCCACTCTAGTTTCGGTTATTTTCTGGTTTCCATTAGAAAGTTTTAGGCGTGGATGTACTGTGTTTAGATCCACTGTGAGCTGACAGACATCTGCAGAAAACAGGGCATTTGTTTTCACTGGTTATTTAAATTTGCTTCCATATTGTGATGTTATTCTAATTAAAATGACTATCAAAAAAGAAAAAAAACATAGGTTGAGACTTGATTTTATCCACACTCTTTATTACTGGATTGTGAAATGTGAGCACTGTATACTGAAATGGAGGCAGATCTGAATGTGATTGGCTGAAATGCAGTTATGCCCTTACATGTCATAGGCGTCACCTGACTAACACATCAGCTGACATTAAAAACAGAGGAGTTTCTTTTCCCATATAAAAGTTGATTATATGTTTTGAAATTAAATTTAAAGTTCTATTTAGTGCCTTTGCATAAAATACCTACATTTTCTCAGACCTGGTTTCATCCGAAATTCTCCTCCTTTCTCAACACTGAGGGAAAGCAAACACACTGAGATTTAAAATACAAAGAACTGCTAAAAGAGCAGCATTTAAAATAAAGCTTGCAATAATGTAGAAACTTATCTATAAAGATAATGAGCAGAACAAATATGATCATAGTGTCAAACTATAATGTCAAAATCCCTACATGTAATATTATGTACATCAAAATAAGCACATACTGTAGTGTCTCCAGTTTACAGCTTGGATCATCTTTTTTAGCATAGAGCAGTTTCACTCCTAAGTCTCCAGGGTGGTTGTAGCTCAGATCCAGTTCTCTCAGATGACCAGTGTTTGAGGTGAGAGCTGAGGCCAGTGATCTGCAGCCCACCTCTGTGATCATACACCCCGACAGTCTGTAGGTAATGTTAAAAAGAAGAGTGTTTTTAGAGCAGCAGTTCCCAACAGGATTGTGGATGTCTCTCTCACCTGACACAACCATTTCAGGTCTTGGATTCTCTACTAACATGCTGATGAGTTGGATCGTGTGTTTTATTACAGAATGTGCAGAGTTGGGGAGCACTCCAGGACCTGGATCTGGAAACTCTGTTCTAGAGCAACTGATTCCAAAGTTACAATAAAAACCAGACTCCAAAATGAACCCAAGTACTTTTTCGATCATTACAAATCACTCTGTCAAATGTGTTTTACACCTTACCACACAGTCCCAATGCAAAATTTGCCACCATGATGCTTTGGTGTTGTAAGTGGTTGACAGTGTTTTATGCAGTTGCAAAGGTGTTTTGAGTGTTTTTTATTTCTTCACTGGTTGCTTGCATGTTCCGGCTAATTAGTTAGAACTGTGTGACTTGTCAGTGCAGTCTGCGTCTTTGCCTGTTTCATTGTAAGTCAGGTCGTTTAGAAACAGCACACCTTTTATCAACAAGATGCGTAGTTCATGCTTAACGCTTAAGGATTTTTCCATTCTCTAACCTTAGGTATGAACAAAAGTAATATTGATACATGCAAGAACCTCTAATAGAATAACTACAGATTATATTTTCTGCTAATATTATAATACAGTAATTGTCATAATTTACCCCAGTATCTCTAATTTGCATTGTGGATCCTGTAGTCCTATTGAGAGTTGCTTCACTCCTGAATCCTGCAGATCATTGCTTTTCAGCTCCAGCTCCCTCAAGTGTGAGTTAGATTTCAGAACTGTTACTAGATATAAACAGCTTGTCTTTGTGAGAACACACCGCTTTAACCTGTTGAAAGAGGCTGATTACATCACATACCAACTTAGCCAATGACAAATCTAAACGCTCTTACCAACAAGCCCATACTTACTTGAGTTTCTTAAGTCTACAGTATGGACTAATTAGTCCATCACAGAGCTTATTCATTCCAGTAGCACTTATCTTATTGTAACTCAGATCCAGTCTTCCCAGGTGTGAGTTTGCTGATTGGATAGCTGAGACCAAATTTGAACAGAATGCTGATGGAAAATTACAGCCAGCCAGACTGAGATGCAGAAACAGAAAGCAGATACAGCAACTAATCAATGAGCAGTAACCATTTACTTGTGGTTTTGTCTAATCTTTTTTTTTTTTTTTTTACAATTGCAGTTCTACTGTGAAGGCACAAGAAAAAAAAATCAGTGGTCAAATCTATCACTTTTGGTTTATACAAGTTACTTACTGTATCTATGGCTGGTCAGAACAATGCAATTTTGTAATATTCCCACTGCCTTCTTTGTCTACTAAAAGGAAACACCCCTTCCTTGTAGTACATAATTTTACACATTTTGATCAAAGTAGTCCTTCTTCATGTCTAAAACATATTAATGAAGCAAAAATTAGTCTGTGCAAGAAATGACTACTTACACTACTTACCTGATTATTTCCAATTGGCAATGTGGATCTGTTAGACCAGTCAAGAGGACGTTCACTGCAGACTTGTCTAGTTTATTGTTGCTCAGATCCAGCTCTCTCAAGGGTGAATTGACTGACTGCAACGCTGATGCTACTATTCTACAGGACTCAACTGAAAGATCGCAACAATCCAATCTGTAGACGAGAATACATTTTGTGTTATTGATTTTTGTTTGTTTGATTTAATGCTCAGTGAATAAGGTTATTCAGACAATCCATTCATATTGTTCCTTAAATGTGGAAAAGGAAGTCTCAGTTCACTTGTCTAAATTTTGTTTAAATAACACTTTTAATGGGCTTGTAGAGAAAACAAGGTTCCCAAAATATCTGGAGGTATAGCAGTGTATATATTATAAACAATTAATGAACTGACCTGGCCCTTTTGCAGATCCTGAGCACCGGCAGCAGTCTGAGCTGGTTTGCTGTTGATGTGTGAAATTTCTTCATGTCAAACTCATCTAATTGCTCTCCAGATTTCAGCAAGACATAAGCCAGTGCTGACCACTGCTCGGGCTCCAGCTCGCTACCCAAGAGCGTTCCTGATTTCATGGCAGTCTGGATTTCTTTAACAAGAGTGTTGTCATTCAGCTCATTTAAACAGTGGAACAGATTGATGATTCTCTCTGGTGATTGTTCCTGTTTGATCTTGTCTCGGATGAAATGCACTGTCATGTTTTTGTCTACACAGGGTTTACTTGAACTGTCTTTGGTGAGAAGGTCTTTCAGGAGAGTACGGTTAGGGTCAACAGAAAGACCAAAAAGGAAGCGAAGGAAGAGGTCAAGATGTCCATTTTCACTCTTCAAAGCTTTATTCAGTGCACTCTGATGGACATCAGAAAGATCCGTTGATCCATTTATGTCAAGAACATTTTTCCCATGATTGACACATGCAAAGTGAGCATATATCGCTGCCAGATACTCCTGGTAGCTCACATGCACAAAGCTGTAGACCTTCTCCCTGTACAATCCCAGCTCTTCTCTGAACATCTCTGTGCACACTGAGTACTCTGTGACTTTACCGCCATCTAAGCCACTCTTTATCAGATCCTCTTCTTGAAAAATCAAATTGCCCTTCTCCAGTTGCTGGAAAGCCAGTTCTCCTAGTTTCAGAATCAATGTTTTGTCAAATTCAGACAGTTTCTCTGGATTATCAACATCAGCTCCATTAAACTTCTTATGCTTGATGCTGATCTGAATGAGCAGGAAGCGAGTGAACATCTCAGTCAGAGTTCTGGGTATCTGATCAGAGTTTCCATTACTCATCATATTTTCTAGCACAGTGGCAGAAATCCAGCAGAAGATGGGCATGTGGCACATGATGTAGAGGCTCCGACATGATTTGATGTGTGTGATGATTTCATTTGCTAGGTTCTGATCACTGATTTTCTTCCTGAAGTATGTTTCCTTTTGATGATCATTAAACCCTTGAATCTCTGTGACCCGATGGACACACTCAGGAGGGATACGACTGGCTGTTGATGGTCTTGTGGTTATCCAGAGGAGAGCAGAGGGAAGCAGATTCCCCTTGATGAGGTTTGTAAGCAGCACATCCACAGGAACGTTCTGATTTATATCAGAGCAGAAGTCATTATTATGGAAATCAAGAGGATACTGACAGACCTCTAAGCCATCTAAAATAAAAAGCACTTTCATTTCTTGAAGATCTGCTTCTTTCAGCTCAGGAGCATATTGCTGAATAAGCTGTAGAAGACTGCAGCTCCCCTTTTTCTGGTTGAGCTCACGGAATTTTAGATAGATGATGACGTTGATATCTTGGTTTGCTTTTCCATCCGCCCAGTCTAGAATGAACCTCTGCACCGACACGTGCTTTCCAATACCAAATATACCCATCGTCAGGACTGTTCTGATTTGTTTGCTTTGTCCTGTCAGCGTTTTGAAGATGTCATTACATGTGAGAGGACTTTCTGGAGTGGTTCTGCTTTGTGAAATCAGTTCATTCCTCAACACCTCATGTTCGTTATTTATCTCTCCACTTCCACCCTCTGTCATGTACAGATCCGTGTAGATCTCCTTCAATAAACTCTGTTTACCTTGAGATGAATTTCCTTCGTTTATATGTTGACATTTGTCCTGAAGTTTTGCTTTATTGGCTTGATTTTTTT
>NW_015665797.1:108502-119575 GCF_001515625.1 Sinocyclocheilus rhinocerous | reverse complement strand
TTGTCCTGTCAGCGTTTTGAAGATGTCATTACGTGTGAGAGGACTTTCTGGAGTGGTTCTGCTTTGTGAAATCAGTTCATTCCTCAACACCTCATGTTCGTTATTTATCTCTCCACTTCCACCCTCTGTCATGTACAGATCCGTGTAGATCTCCGTCAATAAACTCTGTTTACCTTGAGATGAATTTCCTTCGTTTATATGTTGACATTTGTCCTGAAGTTTTGCTTTATTGGCTTGTGTGATTTTTTGAAGTGGATTAACTAGGTGAAAATAAGAGCTGTTTAGATGCAGTGAAAATATATATAATTATGTATATAATTTTAAGTTAAATTAAATAATAGTCTCACCATTTGCCTGGAAGTGTAATGTGATTCTCAGTGCTGTCTCTCCTCCAAAGCACTCCACTATATTCACAGCAACATCGGAGACACTGAGCTCCTCCGGCTCACTCCCTAAGCATTCTGGGTAATCCTTTGATAGTTCTATTTTAAAGGTTTTGAAGTCTTCTGACCTCATGTTTCTCAAGACCTGATGGAGCAGGGTTTGACTGTCTGGCACATTAGGTTTCTGTGGTAAAACACAACAGTATCCAACAGAACAATGGTTATCAACCATGAATTATATAATACAAATGCCTCCAGTTCAGAGGTCTAAAGATCTCTAAATATATAAAATTTTCTGTTGGATAACAGCATGGATATTACAATAAAAAACTAACCACAGTATAGATTTTACTGTGTCCTTGGTGCTCTTGCCCCACACATTTGGCACAGATGTGCATGTTATCTGTCTTACAGAACACTTCCAGATCTCTGTGGTGCCGCTGACAGACTCCTTTAGCAGGTGTGGACTCTGTCTGCTCTTCTGTGTCTTCCACACACAGCTTTCTGCAGGAATATTCAGTATTAATCAGTTCACTTAAACTTAAGTTGATAATTTGTTTTTAATTATATAATCATTTATAACTATCTCAGCATGTTTTCTTATATGCATGCTAACTTCTTTGTAAATGTTTAATTAGACAAAACCTTTTTATATTTCTCTGTGCTTTACTGCTGAAGTTCATTGGTAATGGAATCGATCTCTCACTCATCAAAGACAGATATGATGTCGGTGAGTCTGATCTCTCCTGTTTGGTTCTATGAGTAAAACAGAACGTTTGTCACATGTAAATGAGTGTTTTCACATGAAAGTTTATATTTTTCCTCTTTCATGTTAACTTTACTGTAAATGTTTCATTAGACCAACCTTTCTTTATTTCTCTGTGCTTCATCACTGAAGTTCATTGGTAATGGAATTGATCTCTCACTCTTTAGAGACAGATGTGATGATGTCGGTGAGTCTGATCTCTCCTGTTTGGTTCTAAGGGGAAAAATGGGGAAAGTATATACAAATATTAAAAATATATAAAAAATATTCAGGGACTGAAAATATTTGCAAAACTGGTATATTGTATTTTCTATTTCTGAACAAAACTGAATTAATTCATTTAATTTATTTAACAAAATTGTTTTCCTGTATATGCCAAAGGTCATGAAATGGAACTGGTGTCTGCATTTAAGTGTAATATGAAAGCATAGTGCTATATCTGTAGCTATCACTCATCAAAGACAGATATGATGTCGGTGAGTCTGATCTCTCCTGTTTGGTTCTATGAGTAAAACAGAACGTTTGTCACATGTAAATGAGTGTTTTCACATGAAAGTTTATATTTTTCCTCTTTCATGTTAACTTTACTGTAAATGTTTCATTAGACCAACCTTTCTTTATTTCTCTGTGCTTCATCACTGAAGTTCATTGGTAATGGAATTGATCTCTCACTCTTTAGAGACAGATGTGATGATGTCGGTGAGTCTGATCTCTCCTGTTTGATTCTAAGGGGAAAAATGGGGAAAGTATATACAAATATTAAAAATATATAAAAAAATATTCAGGGACTGAAAATATTTGCAAAACTGGTATATTGTATTTTCTATTTCTGAACAAAACTGAATTAATACATTTAATTTATTTAACAAAATTGTTTTCCTGTATATGCCAAAGGTCATGAAATGGAACTGGTGTCTGCATTTAAGTGTAATATGAAAGCATAGTGCTATATCTGTAGCTATACTGTACATATCAAACATCTCAAAGCAAGTCTCTCTGTGTGTGTGTGTGTGTGTGTGTGTGTGTGTGTGTGTCTCAAATGCAGCATGATCTTTTCTCCTCACTAGTGTTAATTTTCCTTGTTTAAGTCTGTGCGTTTAATACAGCTGGTTTTTGGTGATTTCAGTGGATGAATGAAGCCTGTTCTGCTGAAATGCCATCTATAAAATTAATGCCACTAAATCAATACAAAGCCAAATTGATCTTGAAATGTTTGTGACTCTTCATTGTCCTCACCGTTCAGAGTGAAGGTCCTCTTTTGAACCGCTCATACTGGCAGAGCCGTCATCATTCTCTCCAGCACTCATGATCAACAAATGGGTTCCTATGAAGACACAAGATTATACCAATGTATAGTTTTATTTCTAAAAGTGGCTTTTCTGTCCCCATTTTGAGAAACTTTGTCTATTTTGTGTGTTCCTAATTCAGTATTCTCCTGTTTGAAACAACCATACAAACAACTAGAGAAAACACATATTTGCATTACTGAACCTTTGACTCAAAACCTTTCTAGTTACTGATATACAGAGCGTACAATGACTAGACCAGGGATATTGACTCCATAAATGTATAAAAGTTAGGTATCAAAGGTCAGTTGTATAATGTCACAGCTAGCAATGCAACCTGAAAAACTGCTCTGAATGAGTATATATATATATATATATATATATATATTAGATCAGGAAACATTTTAAGCTGTCATATAGTCATGTTACAACGTGCCCCTCAGATGTTACACCCATGGGGCATGTTGTCACATTTCACTTCCATTATTTTTGGTAAATAAAGAAAAAAAGTGTACACTGTATTTATGAAACAAAACCACATATTTGTACTAGACAAGTGTGAAATTTGTGGGGGGAAAAATAATCTGAACCTCCATGTGGATTTACACAAACTCTACAAAACTTTACAAAAAGTGTTGGGGTGTGTCCCGCTCTCCCCTACGCTTCTAGAGGGCGGTCAGGTTAGTTTCACATTCTATATTTACTGCATATTTCTGTACTGGGAAAGTACCAACCACACAGCTCTCTCTCTCTCTCTCTGTGTCTCTCTCTCTGTGTGTGTGTCTCTCTCTCTCTCTCTCTCTGTCTTTCTCTCTCTCTCTCTCTCTCTCTCTCTCTCTCTCTCCAATTCAAAATTAAATGTTATTTTCACATTTAAAAGATTGTTGTAGGTTTCCAATGGACAGACTGACGTACTACAGATGGCGTTTAGCAAATATCTCCAAGTACAGCATTCAATTATTTTAGATAAAAATTAACTATAACTAGTCTAAATGTTATTTTAACTTTCAAAAGGTTGTAGTAAGGGCTTAGTGGCAACACTTCACGAATATCCAGGGAATCTCGAAAGTTAAATTATTTCTATATGGTTAAACTGGCGGTAAAACTGCCTCGTGCGATCGATCCGCCTATCTGCGTATAGAAATAATACGCTTAATTTACTGAACAATTCAAAAGGCTACCGGTGACCCCTTTATGTATTTAGTGTTATTTACAGCATAGATTGAACCTGTGTGCATCCTACTTATGTGACGACGGTTAATGTTAAGAGCTTGGCCAAACACACGTCAGTAGAAATATCATACTCTCGCTTCAGCATAAGGCAGCTGCTGTATTATTCATAGCCTAACTTACCGAACTAGCGACAGGAATTCCGTATGTCGTTTTTTCTGCTCTGTGCTCAAAAAATGCAGGTGCAGGTTAACATCACATTAGTGGTGATAGTAGTTTTATGTCGCAATAGATTATATAAATTCAAGAGATGATCAGTAAACTCACCGATGATAAGTAGTGTGCTCGCTGCTGCTTTCACTTTCGCTTTAGTGTGTTTGTGTCGCAGCATTAAATACTGAGCGATGAACGAGGAGCAGTTTCTTTCCTGTTCCTGTAAAAACACTGTGTTCGACTTGCTCTTCGTGTTTTAATATTTATTCGCTCGACAAAACAAATTCCAATTAGCGATGATCTCTACCACAGTAAAGAAGTAATACATTTAAAATACATTATTCATACTAAGTATAGTTCAAATCTATTAACATATTCACTGATATATCGCTAGAGACTTACTGACATCAAAATTATAATTAAACTTTATTTGTGCACCTGAAGTTTACTTGCAATAGTTCCACTTTAGCACAATCAAATACACTTCAGTATATCTTTAGTTGGATTTTAGCACTACTTCCGCACAATTAAAGTGCATTAAGTACAAAATTAGTTGTTCCAATTTAGCAGACTTTTTCACTAGGGTACACTGCACTGCAATGCGTACACGCGATTAGTTGAGGGATTTGATTCAAAAGCCATTTTTGCACATTCAGAACTATTTAATTTGATTTCAAATTGACCGGGTTGAACCAAATTGATTAGATTTGATTAACCGTTTTAAAATGCATTTATAGGATCTTTCCCCTGTGTGTCTTAGACAAAAAAGACAAACTGTTTATGAATCAAAAGTGTGTGTGTGTGTGTGTGTGTGTGTGTGTGTGTGAGTGTGTGTGTAGACTTTATAGACTTTTTCCTCTGTAGAAGGCAACAATTTTAGCAAATTTCTCTGAGGCCATACATATCTGGATGAATGTAGTGACATGTACGGAGTGATATGAACATATCACTCTTTCCAAACCTCTTTCCAGAGACCGTTGGCATTAGTGTGTATTGTCAGTTTATGATGATCTAATTTGCATTAGTTTTTTATAGCCAATGTCAGTTAATAACAAATATTCTCTCGATTTATTTGTTGAATCTAGAATAAGGTTTACCTTATTACTTCCAGGAAACTTTGTCAATGTAGCTGAGGGGCCCTGATGAACTTTGGTGACATAGGCTATCAACTTGGGCCTAACAAGAGTAAATACTCTATGTATGGAGAGAATTCTCTGAAAAACAAGAAGAGAGCACATTACAGTAACAGACTACATCTGAATGTCTAACTACTAAGAGATCATAACTTTATTCAATCAACTAAAATCTAAGAGGTTAAATACTGATTAATAAGTTGATCAATAACCACTCAAAAGGATGTATATGAAAGCAGCCGTGGATCCAGGATTCCACTCCTTAAGTCTCCCAATTTAGACTAACATGGGGTCCAATATATAAAATATAAAATAATACAAATGTTTAAAAACGATCTGATAACGTGAGAATTACTTCAAATGTTGAGTAATATTAAATGTAGAATTTCCAAATAATATCAAAATAACTGTCTGATGTGAAATAACAAATAAAAGCCTCTCATAAACGTGCAACCTGTTTTATCTGTAAATTCATAGAGTTATTAACAGAAAACGCCCTGCTTCCACAGACCAATTTCAATTCAGATTAATAGTCCACCACCCCAGAGTGTAACTCAGTCAATGTCAGGACTATCTGGTTGCATTACAAAATAAAAGCCCTCCAAAACTCATACATGACCAGTTTTGTCTTGTAAAAAAAAAAATTATATGTTCAGATAGCTCTAAAAAGGAAAGTTCCTGTTTCCACTAATTGGTTTCAGATTGATAGTACACCTTAGCAGAGTTTTAATTCCCTAATTTCAGGACTGTCTGATGTTGCATTACAAAATAAAAGCCTTCCAAGAACTCATAAATGACCAGTTTTGTCTATGATTTTGGACAGCAAAAGGAAATTCCCTGTTTATCATTTTTCGTGCAAAATCGTTCAAGCGCAACTTTTGAAGTTCTTTAAAAAGAGGCCAACAGAAGGTAGGATTTTTCCTTGATTAGAGTTTAAAGACATTCCCCTGACATGTTATTGTGCTGTATGTGTGACTTGAGGGACTGAGAGACCATAGCAGAGATTACATTATATGAGTATATATGAGTATATGACTCAGACTTTGCAAAAAAACAGCACGTATTTAGAGTCCAAAAGCATTCACTGCACGATGAGGCCTATTAGAATGCAATTAGAATGCCCTTATAATTCAAACAATGAAAGAAAAAACACCCATGTATTGAGTTTTTATGTTTTTATAATCATCGCACAAGCAACGTACTTTCCTGAATATCAGCACATGTGTGCAAACACAAATGTGCTATTAATTTTATACAATAGTGCAGAGAAACACGGTGTTTCGTTCCTTTAAGGAATCTGTTTTTGAATGAATCGAGTGAGCCAGTTATTCAACGGTCCATTCAGATGGGCTCACTTGTTTCGTTTCTAATTTAATCAGCCATTTTGAATGAATCATTTGATTTGAGAGATTCAATAAATTATTTATTAAAACCGGGACTTGCTGCCACCTACTAGCAGTTTTTACTGTCATATTTATTTATTGATGACAAGATTAAAGATGATGCAGGCACAAAATCACATTCAGCAAAATATAATTTAATTATCAATATTGACCAAAATTCCTCCATTTCAGGCTCCAGAAGGAAAACAGCTTATAAATAAAGCTAATTTTTCATTACACAAAAATCTATTATAATGCAAGACAATGCAATCCATTATATAGTGCAAGAAGATGGCTTGTTAATCCACTCCTTTCAATTCCAAAGAATCATTTCTTTGTCTCAGTTTCTACAAGCTGGCTCCATTGTTGACAAAGGGGCTGCAGTTCAGTTTCTCCTGCCCTGGCATGTTCTCACCTCCAGACCCCAGAGGCATGTGACTGTGCTCCACAGCTGTGATCCAGTAGAGGTTTCTTTCTGTCTTATAAAGGGAACAGTCACCTGGGAAAGCAGGAAAATACATGTGCTTATACACGATCACCTTCATTTCCTTACACATCTCTGATTTGAGGAAACAATGCATTTGACCGTTTGAACCTTTTAAAGATGCATATATTGCAAACAGTGGTTTTAGCAAAATATCTCTTTAAAAGACACAAAAGTTGAGAGGTTTGTTTCTACACATGCAACAACAACTGACTCTACAGTACTGTATTCACTGAGATTCTAAGCTTTAACATGCAAATAACATAAAAAAATATAGAATAATGCAAGGGTGAATCTTATGGAACCAGTATCATCATTCATCCCAAAGTGAACATGAAAGCAATTATACTATGCAAAGAATAAAAGCTATGTAAAATCATCTACTGTAATGTAAAAAACTGTGATATATAAAAATTACATACCGAATCATTCCAACCCACTGTCTATCTATAACATGATTTCACACTTTTGCCCTGCTGTTTTACGCACATTTGATTTTCTGCAGAACGTGATACATTTCCCATTCAGAATACACAAACCAACTCAATACAAATCAATTATTTTATTGCTTGCTATCCAAGATTTTAAGAGAGAAGTAGCAAATAAAATGCATGTCCTCATTTAATCAAGCTTGTGTGATTTGGTTTTGATCTGAGCAGCTGCCGAGGGTGATGTGGGTCAGGACTGCCACCGCTGCTGGTTCTCACTCGTTCAGATTCGCCTCGGCTGATGATACACGCAAGAACCAGAGAAGATTGCTCACTGTTTCATCTCATCTTCTGTGATGCAGTGTGAACGGTGCTTCCAGCATTATCAACACTATCTCACGTCCAATTCTTACGTATTTTATGAGGTGGCTAATTCGTACGACCTCACTCGTACGATTTTGTACGATTTGTGTGAGAGGCAGGTTTAGGGGTGTGTGTGTGTGTGTGTTTGTGTGTGTGTGTGTATGTGTGTGTGAAATAGTTTCTTGTAAAACATACTCCAGTAATCTTTGTTTTATTCGCAACTTCAGAAAATCTTTTAGAATTCTTAGAATATATAATTTGAATTCCATACTGGTTAATTCTGTGCATAAAGTGCATAAATAGCACATCAAATGAATGTGTATATCTGCATCACTGAAGCTTTTTATAAACCTAATATATACTCATTTAAATTTTGGGGAAAAAAGCATTGTGTTTCAGTAATGAGGTTGAAGTAATGAGATTTTATCTTACATGAGTTGCAAAATAGTTGAAATTGTTGTTTAATTGTCATGAAAGTAATTTCACAATGCAAAAAGGCTTTTTTTTTCAATATATTATTTCTTAAAAAATATATTTATTCCTGAGGGTTTCTTTCTTTCTTTTCATAATTTAAATGAGCATATATTAAGTTTATCAAAAGCTTTAGTGATGCAGATATACACTTCCATCTGATTTTGGAATGAAGAATGGCCCAGACAGATTCACTCACAAAGATTCTCAAATGGTTTAAGAGGCCTCAAAATCAATAGCATAATGTGTTTTGTGAGTACACAGATGAATGTGTGTGTAACAAACGTTCGTAGTTCGGGAAGAAGGAGGCGGGAACCGGCGAACATTCAAACAAACTTTAATGATAAAATAAACACAAAATAGCGCGACAGCCCCTCGCGGACGACTGTCGCGCACAAACGAAACCAAAACACAAAATAAAATCCAGGCCTGGTCCTCTCTCGTCCAACACTGTAGTCACTCCTCCTTTATCCTTCCGGAGCTCCTCCGTGAGACTCGAGACCGGTGAGTGGGTGCAGGTGTCCCTCATTAGCAATCACTCCACCGGCCTCGCTCCGTTCCCACGGCTCTCAGCCCCGCCCCCACTCGTCACAGTGTGCTTGTTAACAGCTGCTGGAATCAGACGAGCGTGGCGTGAGCTGCTGATAGCTGATGTCTCACCTCCAGACTGTGTGGGTCATTCCATCAACGAGTCTTCAGCACGGCTCGCCTGATAGCATTGTGTACCGGATAAATAGGGTTTTGTTTGTGACTCTACTGCCCTTTCCTTACCTCCATTTAGAGAGGGGGATCAGGAACCATCAGCACAAATGGACAGCTCGAAGAATAGAGCAATTCCTCCTGGGATGATAATGTCAGAAAAGAGGGGAAAAAAAGAAAAAGGAATGACAGATAAACCAACACATTCATGATGGACGCTCAACTTCTCTTTGCCTGTTGACAATGACATGTCCATCAAACCACATGCACTTTCTAAACATTCTCCCTAATGCAGAAATGCATGCAAGATGCATGCAATGCAATGCATTTTAGAAGACACGTCTGAATATGATATCTAATTTGAGACTTATTTGCACTGTGGTTCTGAAAGGGTTCCTTTGTTTCTGCTCACCCGGATTCAGTTTATCACGTCTGTTGCTTTATGTCATTACAGAAATAGAAATCATAAGGTCTGCCTGTAATGTGTGCCGTAAATTGCACCTTTAATGACAAGCTCTCAATCTTGGGAATTTGACAACGTACTTCACGCGTCCTGGAACAGGTCTAATTTAATTTTTCAGTGGCATAGTTTACATGTATGTACTTGGGACCACATGTTCTTTTACGAATGAGAGTGAAATGGGCCTCTGTAAGTCCAATCCGACCGCTTGAAGGCAGTAAATAACGTATTATTAAACACATATTATAATAGGCTGATTCACGAGACATATCCTTCTCCATACAGCCGTCAGAGGGAAAACTAAAACCCTCCATAAATTCAATATATGAGGAGAAGGCTCTAAACAGAGATGTGGACCATTATATCACACCATTAAGCCAATATAAGGACTTGAGTACCTGACATATGACATGCACATTCAGGACATTTGTTGTGGAGACTGATTTAGTGCCAAAGAATGATATCAAATGTATATATATACCAGGCAACAGGGTTATATAATCAAGCTTAATGAATGCTGTCAACACAACAATATTTGTAATAATTTAGTAAATGCATTGGTGACTGTTTAATAGTTTTCATGCAGGCTGTAAAATGTGTTCAAATTACGTCACAGTTAAGGATTGTTAATTTGTAATCATGCAATAATAAGTTGAATTTCAATTGAAGAGATCACAATTATGATACTGTTTATTGATTTTGAGATGCTACATTGCGTCTCACTTTACGAATAAGCAGAAAAATCCTGGACGTTCCCTTTGTGTTCAGCCTCAGTGGACCAATGTCATGTTGAACAGGTTAATGTCACAGCAGAACATTATTCACACTTTCCTCTGATAAGATTTTGAATGATAGAGCTGTTGCTTGGGGATCACAAACATATTCCCCAGCTTCCACCCTTCTCCAATCCTGTGGATGTATTTTTACCAGGAAGGTGAAAGGTCAGGCCTGGCAATTTGAGCATAAGCCAACAAGAACTGTTCAATCACGTGGCAAATGTTTCCATATCTCTCTGAGTCCTTGAACTCACAAGGTGACTGGCAGTCATGTTGGTCCAGCAGTTCAGCCCTCGGAAATATCATTAATTTTTCAGTGCACTTTCTCATCTAATAGAATTTCTTATGATGGTACATCTGCGCGCAGAAGGCCTCTAGAGCTTGCCTTCCTGAAATCCACTATCCTATTAAGGTGAGAAATCAAACAAAACAAATGATATTCCTTCATTCCTTCTGTGCCACACTGGATGTGCTGTTTGTCCTTTAAGAGATGCCAAGAAAAATAAATACTCAAAGACAAGCAAATGTTTTAGTGAGTAGCGTTTTAAAGGGAGTCTTGCGTCAGAGGAGTGACCTCCGTCCCGTCGGCTCCATACTGCCTTCTGTCAGGACAGGGAAATGAGAAACGGTTATCAGCAGCCCAAGAGAGCGGCGCTGAGCTCCTGTGACACACGGCAGCGGCTCGAGTTCACAGAGGAAACACAGACCAAATGAAAACTTAATATATATGTTAATGGAAGCATGCGTGTTTAAATCACCACATAAAACAGCACATGAACTTACATGGAGGTCACAGAGATCTATCTATCTATCTATCTATCTATCTATCATCTGTCTGAGTGACTATCTATCTATCTATCTATCTATCTATCGTCTATCTGTCGGTCTGTCTGTCTGTCTGTCTGTCTGTCTGTCTATCTATCTATCTATCTATCGTCCGTCCGTCCGTCCGTCTATCATCTATATGTCTGTCTATCTATCTATCTATCTATCTATCGTCTGTCTGTCTGTCTGTCTGTCTGTCGGTCTATCTATCGTCTGTCTATCTATCTATCTATC
>NW_015665797.1:105732-108091 GCF_001515625.1 Sinocyclocheilus rhinocerous | reverse complement strand
CTGTCTGTCCGTCCATCCGTCCGTCCGTCCATCCATCCATCCATCCATCCATCCATCGTCTGTCTGTCTGTCTATCTATCTATCTATCTATCTATCTATCGTCTGTCTGTCTGTCTATCTATCTATCTATCTATCTATCGTCCGTCTATCATCTATATGTCTGTCTATCTATCTATCTATCTATCTATCGTCTGTCTGTCTGTCTGTCTGTCTGTCTATCTATCTATCATCTATCTGTCGGTCTGTCTGTCTGTCTGTCTGTCTGACTGACTATCTATCTATCTATCTATCTATCTATCTATCGTTCGTTCATTCGTTCTATCGTTCGTTCTATTTCTTTTACATGTTTGCCCTGAAGGCAGATCACTAATTGGCCACATGAAATGTAAGACAGTTGTTGAGTTTGATTGACAGTGTAATCAACCTATGACACTCGAATAGTAGAGGAGTGACCTCAATTCACTTCATTCACGCTTTATGACAGATGTCAGTCGGCAGACTCGCATCGCATATTAGGTTTCTGTCAAGGTGACAGATATAAAACCACACGGAAACACAATAAGATTCACAAACATATTCACATTCATCTGTTTTATGAATATTCTCCCTGACTGTTTAACTGTCCTCTTATGCTTCCCATCACTCCCACATTCTGTGTGTGTCTGGCCAGAGGACAAACCAAAAGTCAAAGCCCTGCTACTTTCACTGCTGGAGTAATCCTGATGTTTTACTGCTGATCTCCAATTTAGAAAACACAAGACATGGAAGGAGTGTGTGAAAGCGAGGAACATCTCACACACGACACACTCGAATGACCTCTGCTGTTTGGTCCTGAATAATGGGGACTATTACTCTCAGGGTACAGAGACTCAGAGAAAGCCTCGTCCTGCTTCAGCAGACACTGAAGGGTTGCCATGTTTTGCACCTCGGCCTCGTGAAGCATGTGGCTAGTAGGGAAGGTTAAGTGGGAAGGGGAGGAATGACTCTATTTGTTACTGTAATGTCCCTCACGGTAATATTCATTCCCCATGTGTTGTTATTTGTGTGGAGTGCATCATTAATTCCTGCCTTTTTTATCCAAATATATGTATGTAGATGGCAGCCATTGCTTTCCCATTACCTCTTCTGCTGCTGGTGTGTCAGAGCGAAACCTTTTCATCCTGATTTAATCACTGGAGATCAGATAAGTGGATCAATGTTTTATTAGGTTAACTAGGCTGCTTTGGGTGCGATTAAAAGACACAGGTCTAATATTCAAATTAAACCCGTGATTTAATTTCTGGTTGTCAGTGTCGTAATTGTTGTGGGGAAATCTGATCACTAGAAAGGACATTAGAGGTTGTTCTTTTTGGCAATGTTTGTGTTGGCTTTTACAATGTTTGTAAGTCATGATAAAGAGATTGTATTAAGTTTAGTTCAATTCAGCGGAATCATAATAAATTCAACTAAATTATCTTCTTTCTACAACTTGAAGTGCAAGTTGAAATTATTTACAGTTTTTCTCAGTCGCTTTGGTGCATTTCTCACATCACTATTTACATTTGCACAACAGTTAATGCAGTTCTCAAAACAATTAGTACAAACTGCAAAACCTAGTTGATAACCTGCAAAAGCGTGTCACTTGTTCAAAATGGATAGGTCATTCCTCAAAAGCAAGTATTCATGTCAATGAAAGTGTCAGTGTCATCAAGATGAAAAGTCCTGACACCATTGTTTATGAACAAGATAGTCAAATGGCTTTGTCATGTTTTCATTATGACAGTTTACTCTGTCAATGTTTTCCAATGCAAAAAAGTCAGATCTTGGTGACACTACCTGAAAATGCTCAAGACAGCACTATATACTATTTGCACAGCCATTTGAAAAATACAGTAAAGTTACACATTACTGTATTTAGTGAGGTAACTGAGTACAAGACACTGAATATGTATGTTTCACATTTTTACTGCATATGCTCTTTGCAATTCTAATTTGTTCACAGCATTGTGCAAAAGAAAAAATACACCCTTATTTACAACAAACATAAACTCCCTTTGGGTAGAGCTGTGCACAACATTGCAGTATCCATTGCTGAGTCAAGTCAAGTCTCAGCTGATCTGCCAGAGCCTCGTCACATCTCAGCTGATCTCCCAGAGTCTCGTCACGTCTCAACTGTTTGTCTAGAGTCTCGTCACGTCACCTCACAGCTGATCACCCAGAGTCACGTCACCTCACAGCTGATCACCCAGAGTAACGTCACCTCACAGCTGATCACCCAGAGTCACGTCACCTCACTGCTGATCACCCAGAGTCACGTCACCTCACAGCTGATCATCCAGAGTCACGTCACTTCACAGCTGATCATCCAGAGTCACGTCAC
>NW_015665797.1:100928-105211 GCF_001515625.1 Sinocyclocheilus rhinocerous | reverse complement strand
GTGGTCTGCTGTCTGGCTCTGGTGGTTCTCTGCTCCACCTGTACTGCCGGCTCTGCCCTGGCTCTCTGCTCCGCTGGTTCTACCTCAGTTCCCGGTCTCTCCACTTCCTGCTTGCACATGGATCCGCACGTCTCACGTCTTGTCAGTCCCGTAACAGATCTACTAGTAAAGGATGATGTACAATCAGCTGTTCATTACCCCAAAACAAACCCCAACAGGATCTTGGATCACTCTAGAGGAATTATTGTAACCCTACCACATTAAACATTGTGCTGGCTTTTTACTCATTGTCCTTGTGTGTCTCCAAATGGCCATGACAAACACAGCATCCTCATTAATGCTGCTCTGAATTAAATCACATCTCTATTGCATTAAATCATAGTCAATTTTATTATGCTGACAGTATCGCTCGCTGCTTTATAGCCTTCCTGAAGAGAGAGGTGAGATGTTAAAGGGTTAAAAAAATGACGAACAGAGGTGTCAAGCAAGGACGAAATGATGTGGTTATGGGCTAGAGAGGAGATTAAGAATATATAAGAGCAATACTGGAATCAAACTGCATTTCATGAGGAGTAAAGAGGTGAAACTCTTCCTCAAATAGTTCATATCCGTTTTTGACTTTATGTAACTATACAATTTGACAACATTTCCCCCTCTCAAGTTCACAAGCTGATAAACTCCCCATATTATACTCTGAACTGCCCCAGTCAGTGTGACTATTACTGCATCATGGGTAAACTTCACCCTCCATTAATTAAATCATCACCTAAAAGCAAAGTATTGATTTCTCTAATGGTTTTACAAATCTGTAAAACATCCAGCGGGGTAATTAAAAGAATATGGAGCTCTAATAAATCATGTGGAAAGGGACAAAAGTTGCCACCCTCAGTTCGCGTGGAGTGAGATGAAAACACGGAGGCGTGTCGAGATGGAAAAATCCTCATTAGTCCTCTGGATTTTCTCCAGTTGGAATTTCTCTGAAAGTTTGTTAAGGAACTGCAATTGCACTCGTTTGTAGATCATTACAGTAAAAAGTACACAGAGAATATGAATACTGATGCATAGAATGTTTGGTGGCAAATATTGCCTTGATTTCCATTGCTGCGGAGACCACATAAAGAACAAAATATTGCTGTAATACCTCAAAATAAACCACCAGGGAAAAGTGTATTAAAGATATAAACCTTCTTCTTACAGACAATTTACAATCTACCACTCCCTATTTACACATACAATTACAAGCAACCTGTTTCATAAATAAGTACTCTGGCAAAGTTATTACAGCAAACACCGCCAAGAAAAATAAATAGAGCAAAAGTAGAAGAAAAAAGATGCGGTTGACAGCCACAGTCATTGAAACACAGGAGGCGACACAGCGAGCGTGAATCACAGGACGGCTGTAATTACTGTGATATAGGCAGTGAGCTGCATACATTTGCATCAGCGCAATGACAAATGCCCCTTTTAGTACATGTCATAGGATCCCTGTGTCAGGACGTGCCGGTGCGCATATAAATTTAACAAGTTCGTCTTCTAGACTCCATAATTACATCAAATGGAGGAATTAGTGCTTTCCTACACGGCAAAAGTCCCAGTGCCCCTCAATTTCTCAGCCACTGCGGAGTGCCAACAGACTCACCACACACCCTTTGTGCAGGAACAGTGGAAATAATAGCGGAGATGCATGTGGTTTGTGAGATAATCTTTTAATTTTAAGGAGCCTCAGCACTTCTGTGACGGATACATCAATTAAATAAAGACTCTTAAGTCCACACATCTGCTCTGCTCATATGATGTGTATTATGCTGAGGTTAGAGTAGAGCCCAGCGCAGCTCTTCTGGTGACACTTCATTAGTTCATAATTTTTCATTTGACCTTTAGGCCTTGATATCATTACCCAGAATGACACACGGATCTGTCCTACAGGTCCTTTACATGATAATGATAGTGTTGATGACGCAGATGGTGATGATGATGATGACGACAATGATGAAAATGGTATAATGATGAAGCAGATGACAGTTGTGAATGATGCTGATGCTGAGGTTGGATTTATGAGAACCATACAGACTCATCCCTCAAACAGGTAGTGTGATAATTAGAAAGCCTTGATACAGCTGTGTATTGTACACAATGAAATACAGTGGACTACATTAAGCATAATGACTGCATTTACATCACCATGAAGATAATAAATGATGAGTTATGTGTTATTAGGAGCAGATTGTCAAACATAACTCTCCCCAGTTTGTAATCCCGCCTTCTCCATGTGGAAGCTCAGGATCTGTGATGTATTTGTCCTGCATAACACAGCAGTCAGGCATTTTTTTACTCACAAACTCTATGTGATCATACTCAGATACGGCTTTAAGGAAAATCTAGAAAAAAATAAAAAATAAAATAAAGGTATCTTATGATAAAGTGTATAACTTCTGAAGTATGAAGAGATTTTTCTGCAGTATGACTGATTTTATTTTCCCAAACTTTGAAGATTTCAAAAGTTGGTCTGCTCTTTTTTTTTTTTTTAAAGCAGGAAATAAATAACAGACATTTCAAACATCTGCCTTCATCAGTCCGATGTTTGTGTTTTGAACTCATTTTCAAGTGTCTCGACCAGCACATCCATGGAAATCAGTAGTAAAGCTCCATTGTAAATTTCACACCGTCACAATTCTAATTCAGTTCAAATGGAACACAGAAAGACGATTTCCACTGTAATTGTATGCCACCCTCATGTGCAGAGGCCATTTCTGTCCATGCACCAATTTCATACAGCGTATGTGAGCGCGGGCGATCTTCATTTCGCTGTGAAAACAAGCGTTTCAGCTATTTCCTGAAACTGCACTTTCACAATATCTTATTTACTTGGGACACTTGCTTGTCAAACAAGATGACTTCAAAACGGCTGACGTGCTCCGGTGAGGACAAGCAGCTATTGATTTCCCGTGTCATCTAAACAAAGAAAGCGCCACTCTCATATAGTCTCCTCCAGTGCTGTGAAATACCGTCATCAATGATCATTCATGGTGTGCAGGTGTGGGACGATGAACCACTTCTTCCTGCCAATCTCTCCATCTATTCTAAAAGGCAGTATTTCTCCACCTCTTTCTTCTTTTCTTCCAGCATAACAGCGAGCAATTACCCATATATTGGCGAGGTCTAGCGGTGGCATGATTGCTGTAACAGTCCAGTAGTCACACCAGCATGTGCCCTCTGTTCATTAAGTCAGGTGAGGGTTTATACACAAAGGAGACATAGCGTGCCCTTTATTTTCCCTGCTATAGTGACAGTTACATCAGAAAAACATGTAAATTCCCTTGGATTCACAAGAATAGTGTCTTGTCAAATTATATTATTTATATTAGTGCAAATGTACACAATTCAACAGTGTCTTTGTTAAAGTGTTATGCGTGTCTCATAAACAGTTCAGATAACGACTTAAATGTTGGTAAAATTCACATTTAATTCAACAAGTTTTAACATTAACATTTAATCTCTAATGCAAATTGACATGCTAGTAAAAAGCCCCAAAATGTGGCTATCCAGACTGTTGGTTGTTGGATGTAAATATTATTTCCAAGCATTTATACTGTCACTCTGTGCCTTTAGTTTTAGAGGCGTGTATTGTAATATTTATTGCATGTCGTTTTCAAATCAGTTTCTCATAATAATCCCAGATATATGTTCATGCTTAACATTTCCTGCATAAATGCATACATACAAAAATATATTTTGTGTGAAGTCAGTGAGCAGTAAATACAACCATGTTAATAATTTCTATACGATGACCATAAACATTACAGTCATGCACAGGAACAATACATTTACAGACTTAACTCATCTAATCCTGTCTGACTGAGCAAGACACATCCATTCTGCCTTCAGTGTTGCCTGTCAATTACAGACGTTGAGAGGATGGAAAATCACACAGCTCAGCATTCCACACAGTGAATGATTCCCTAAATCAGGTGTTTCAGTGGGAGATGAATATATGGAGCTCTTAGATTACAGAAGGTCTGAGATGCTGGAATCATGTGCTCTGGGGAAATATGAACAGAGACTCATATCAGCTTTGAAGTTGCAAGCACAAGTTACATGGGGCCTAGAGCTTAGAGATGAAGTCTCATATGTGGCTTATATTAAAATATGCAGAATCCCACCCATCTGCACAGTTCAAGCAACAACAACTACAACAGTCAGTTGTATAATGTCACAGCTATATATATATATATATATATATACATTATGTGTGTGTGTGTGTGTGTGTGTGTGTGTGTGTGACT
>NW_015665797.1:97070-97891 GCF_001515625.1 Sinocyclocheilus rhinocerous | reverse complement strand
ATTTTTGAGGTCCCCATGAGGAAACAAGCTTATAAATCATACAGAATGAGTTTTTTTGAGAAAGTAAAAATGCACAAAGTTTCCTGTGTAGGGCAATAGCACATACAGTTTGTACAGTATAAAAACCATTATGCCTATGGAATGTCCCCATAAAACATGGAAACACAACATGTGTGTGTGTGTGTGTGTGTGTGTGTGTGTGTGTGTGATCCAAACTCTGTAGGTGCTAAAACCCTATTGCTATATTGCTATAATACGTACAATTTTAGTTTAACTTTGGGACACTTTTCAGCAATTTTTAATTTTATGAAATTATGATTGATTGATTGATTGATTGATTGATTGATTGATTGATTGGCTGTTCAATTCACAGGCACCCATCATCTCAAGACAAAAAGATATCAAAAGAAATTAGATTTATCAAAGCTTTGTGAAAATATAAGGTCTGGCGTTGCCCATTTTGACTAATTTAATTATATATGTTATATATAATGACCAAACTTATGAAAACTCGATATGAATAAACAACAGGTCATTCTCAAGATGCACACCAAGTTGCATCAAAAATCTGCCCATAGGGGGTGCTACAACAAAAAAAAAAAAAAAAAGTATCATAACTCTGCAACAGTTTGATCAAGGAAAATTCAATTTGATATATAACAAGCGCTAACCAAGCCATGAAAAGTTATCATACAAGTCAACAAAAATGAAACATTTTTGAATTTTCAAGTTTCATTAAAATGTCAGTGGATAATAACCTGCACTGCACTGATCATTCTAAAATTTAGCATTTTTAGCATTTATTTATTAGGCTGTTTACT
>NW_015665797.1:90331-94446 GCF_001515625.1 Sinocyclocheilus rhinocerous | reverse complement strand
TGATTGATTGATTGATTGATTGATTGATTGATTGATTGATTGATTGATTGATTGATTGATTGATTGATTGATTGATTGATTGATTGATTGGCTGTTCAATTCACAGGCACCCATCATCTCAAGACAAAAAGATATCAAAAGAAATTAGATTTATCAAAGCTTTGTGAAAATATAAGGTCTGGCGTTGCCCATTTTGACTAATTTGATTATATATGTTATATATAATGACCAAACTTATGAAAACTCGATATGAATAAACAACAGGTCATTCTCAAGATGCACACCAAGTTGCATCAAAAATCTGCCCATAGGGGGTGCTACAACAAAAAAAAAAAAAAAAGTATCATAACTCTGCAACAGTTTGATCAAGGAAAATTCAATTTGATATATAACAAGCGCTAACCAAGCCATGAAAAGTTATCATACAAGTCAACAAAAATGAAACATTTTTGAATTTTCAAGTTTCATTAAAATGTCAGTGGATAATAACCTGCACTGCACTGATCATTCTAAAATTTAGCATTTTTAGCATTTATTTATTAGGCTGTTTACTATATTTGTTGAGAACTGGCCACCAGGTGGTGCTACAACAAGCTAACTTACGCTTTTGCTAACAACTCTGGAAACTTGATAGCTAGAATAAAAATAAAAAAACAATTTTTTTCAAACTTATTCTGGGTCATTGTCTGATTCATGCAATTTGGTACGAACCATACTGAGAGAAAACTTTATCAAAATGATTTAAATTAATTTAATATATTTTGGGGTGTGGCCTAGAATGACTCATAGGCCTATTTCTTGTAAGCACATTGTTCAAACTTCTCCAAATCTGGCAAAAATGAAAAAATGGGACATTTTGAGAGCAATTCAATATTTCATGCATTTCTGATGTTCTAAATGATTAGCCATTTTATATCAATGTGAATGACAGCGGTAGGCTGTAATACTAAAATCTGTGGTCTCCAACATGCTTAACAGATCAAATTATTTTCTCAAATTATTAACATGCATGCAAGCAATCAACATCTGCTTGTTCTTGTGCACCGGAAAGCTGTGCACTGTGAGCTGATAATAAAAAAGTCAAGTCAACTCTGATTCCCGACTCCCACCATAGGTACAAGTTGATTCCCCTAAAAAGTGTACTCAACCCTGAGGCTCAACCAACCCAACACAGCATCGTTGACTCAACCAAATGTGTAAGTTTGGGGTGCGACTATCTGTTTGTCCAACCAGTGGCAGAAGGGGGAGTGTTCAGAAACCATTTTAACAGCTTGGCTAACTCATAAGCACACCGTTACCTGAGAAACATTTAGCGGTTATCTCTATTCACTGGTTACCTGTGTAGACTTGGTGCCATAAAAAGTACACAAAAAAAAGTTAATAGTGTTTGAATCCAATAAGTGATGAGCGATTTGTGCAACACCTGACAGGGTGGATTAAGACAAGCAGTTTTCTGTGATGCACGAGCATCTTACAGTTCTAATTAACCTTCCTACCGCTCTAATTAATTAAATTCCAGCAAGGTCAAGCGCTATGAATTGAACAATTAAGCACTTACCCGGTATGAGACATTTGCAGTGTTAACTTAGTTAGGTTCAGCCTCGAGTGCAGCAGAAACGCGTGAATGCAGGGGGTTTGGGTGTGTTTCCAGCAGCCTGCTTGGCACATCTGCTGATGGTGGCGCGTGTATGTTCAGGGAGCGCTCACATGTGTTATTCTCTATCCATCTGCCCACAAGTCATAACGTGAAAGTCGACAGAGGGCAAGAAACTGAGAAGAAACCTGGCACCAGCACTTTCTAGTTTTATGGTCCTTGTTGCAACTTGAGCCTGAGATACCACCAGGGTAATGAAGCAGTTGGACACAACAGCTTGTTGATGTTCCAGAACGGCTCTAATAACTAGGTATCATTTACAATGCTGGTCCCCCCAAGACCTAACCCATTCCTGTCTAGCAGTGTGTAACCTGCCAAATGTGACTGCCAACTGTTCCTGTCCTCAGGACATCCTTCTATTTGGCGCTCGTACAGTGTTCGGATGTGACAGCAGGCCTGACACTGTCCTTTGTGGGATTGTTAGCAATATTGTTGTGCCTCCTCATCAAATTCAACTCGGAGAACGATACATAATGTATTATTTCTCTCATCTTTGGTAAAGTATAAAGGACCTTCAAGGCCTTCTGTAACACTTGAAAAATTATAACTTTCCATCCCTTTCATTTGTCACAAGACTTCACTTGTGTTTATCTGTAATTAAGGTAAAAGTGGTCAAAAAAAGTGCAATGAACTTCAGGAAGTGACTCTTGCAGCCCTTTGACTGTACTTCCAACAAAATTTCCAATTGAAATGCTCTACACTTGCATGTATCTTCTATGTTCCTCCAGGTCATTTGGCCTAAACATTTTTTATGTAAACCATTGTTGCAAGATTAGTGTGTTTATTTGGGTGGACAAAATGTACCTGGCTTGCAATCATTTGGGTGGATTTTATAAACATTTATAATGATGAAATTATATTGCTTAATTGTGAAACAGAAATTCTAAAAATATAAGTTGTATTTAGCAGTCAGAACACCAGAGACTACTGGGGTGGCAAAATAATGGCTAGAAAACAAGCCTTTCCATGCAGCATGTCCATTTTAGTTCGCTTAATGAACCAATGACTCTTTAAAAAACACAAAGAGTGCAACCAATGTAGTCCAATTCACAAACAAATGGAGCGGGTTTCATTCAGAACACACTCACTACCACATCAACATCTGACCTCTAACTGAACTGAAAGATATCAATAACTTGTTATAAAATTATCTGGAAAAATATACAACTGCTTCAACACACCAAACTCAAATATTTCGATGTGTTATACAGCCCTATTCGGACAGGGCTGGTTGTCCCTGAGGAGACTGAGGGAATTCATCGTTCACAGACTTATGTTGTGATTTTAATTCAATGTAAATTGAGCACTGTCTGTGATTTTACCCGCACCACCTCTGAAAACTATAGGGGGAAATTCCTGGGTTTTTTCGGCCAGCTCAGCGGTCCCCTGAGAAATCGAATCCCGTGCGGATAGAAGGTCTGTGATTGTGGTATATTATTATTTTCCACAACACTTCTCCTCGTTTGTTTTGACCCTTGTCGAGCACCTTAACAAGCGTTTTCTCCGGGTTTGCAAATTGTCTGACTGCCCGCTCCACCTGCATTATAGATTTTGCCATCCAACGAAAAATAGCATCAGTAAGAAAAAGACGATCCCGATCACAGAAACTATGATAGTCAAGTTATATATTTGTATAATGCGTCCATATACTGTGTACATGCTGTATTGTATAAATCCTCTATATGTGTATGTGTATATTTTGTATTATGTATATATATATATATATATATATATATATATATATATTCTATACTGTATATTTATTTGTATTTTGTATATTTTTTGAACATGTCATGTCTTATAAAGTCTGGAATCGGCAACAAAGACTTTAATTCATCACTACACTTCTGTGTTTCGGTAATGTGACAATAAAGGTGATTTGATTTAGGCAAGAATCTAATCTACTACTTAATCCACTAAAACTACTATTATCCTTTATTTTATACATAATCATGTATATAAGCCAAATATTTGAGAAAACAAACCCTGTCTCAGTAAACTGATGTTTTCTTAGTAATCTGATATTTTGTCATTTCTTTCTAATGTTAGCAAATTTTAAAGTTTTTGTTGCTATTCAATTTGCAAAACATTTTTATATATGTTATTCAACACGGGGGGGGGGGGGAGCATGTTTTCATGACATCTTGATCATATTTTATTTTACAGTGAAATATGTAAATATATTAATACAACAACTTTCCTTCTCTATGAAGTATTAGACCTACAGTATAGAATCTGATAATATTTTTATTAGACAATGTCTTGGTGCATGGATATTAAAGGGGTCATATGATGTTGCTAAAAATAACATTATTTTGTGTATTTGGTGTAATGAAATGTGTTTATGCGGTTTAAGGTTAAAAAAACACATTATTTTCCACATACTGTACATTATTGTTTCTCCTCTATGCCCCGCCTTTCTGAAACGCGTCGATTTTTACAAAGCTCATCGGCCTGAAAA
>NW_015665797.1:88066-89297 GCF_001515625.1 Sinocyclocheilus rhinocerous | reverse complement strand
GTGTGTATTTGTATGTTAGACCAGTTTAAGTGTTTATGTAGTATGTTGGACTAGTTTAAGTGTTTATGTAGTTAATAAAGTCTTATTTGTATCACACTTGACGTTGTTCATTGTTTCTCATAACTGGAGTCCCTAATCATGCAGATTTATGCTACAAGCTCTGTGTAGAATTGTACAGTAAGAAAGTAATTTCCCTTAACCAGGAAATTAACGTTCTTAGAATTGACAGACAGTTGACCCTGAGAGGTCAAGTAAATATCTACAGCGGATCTAAATATTTATAATTAATTATAACTAGTTATGATTAATTATTCATATTTCCCCATGAGCTGATTCGCTACAACTTTAATGACCAGACTGCCACATCAGAAGCATGAGGTATATGTTCCCCTCCTTGTCTGTCTTTAATATTTCCTTTTTTCTCCTCAGTACTCCCTCAGTTCTCATCAAGTTGAGTTGCGTTAGATTCCTTCGCCCCTCCTCCAACACTAAACCACATATGGTTCTCATATATAAATCCATGTCATCAAAGTCTAACTCAAAGCCAAGGAAACGGAACATGGTGCACAAATGCACGAAAGTTTACATCTTTCTGAATGTGTTCGTAAAATGTCTGAAAAGCAGTGGTTTCCAGCTTTTGTGTCATAAGCAGAAATTCTGCATGAAGAATTCAAGTTTTTACAGCTTGAACCAAGCGGCTTTGGGGGTAGCGAGTGAAAGAAAGGGGGTTAGAAAGAGTTCTGAGATGCCACATCAGAGGGGGGCTTTGAAAAAGGAGACTTGTGGTTAGTTTCTCCAACTGCTGGACACAAAAGGCAGTGTGGTGGGAAGGGGCGGCTGCTGAAGATTGCTTAAAATCTGTTTACACTGCTCATTCATCAGCAGTTATCACAGAAATGACAGGATGTGGTAGTGTAGCATGATCTGAGGGCTGGAGCAATGGGGGAGTATGCTATCCTTACATTACCTGTCCTAAACATAAGTATTTAAAGGGGTCATATGATGCTGCTAAAAAGAACATTATTTTGTGTATTTGGTGTAATGAAATGTGTTTATGCGGTTTAAGGTTCAAAAAACACATTATTTTTCACATACTGTATATTATTGTTTCTCCTCTATGCCCCGCCTTTCTGAAACGCGTCGATTTTTATCGTTCTGATCGTTCTGAAAAGCGAGGTGTGCTGTGATTGGCCAGCTATCCAGTGCGTTGTGATTGGCCAAGCGTGAGGAG
>NW_015665797.1:65622-87984 GCF_001515625.1 Sinocyclocheilus rhinocerous | reverse complement strand
GCGTAAACATAAAACCATGTCTGCATTTGTGATCGGAGAAATGACAAACAACAAGTGCTACTCTACACTGCTCAAAACTCACTTTAAATATATAAAATATAAAAACTCTTTAAATATAAAGAACGTACTTACAGTCTGTGAGTCAGAAGCGCCAGACTGTCCTTGCAAAGTTGGAACTGCCCCACCTTATAGAAACAGACACCGGCATTGTAGGCTACTCTCATAGGAAACAATCCTCATCCTCCACAAAATGCAATATTTGAGAAAACAAACCCTGTCTCAGTAAACTGATGTTTTCTTAGTAATCTGATATTTTGTCATTTCTTTCTAATGTTAGCAAATTTTAAAGTTTTTGTTGCTATTCAATTTGCAAAACATTTTTATATATGTTATTCAACACTCTAAAAAATTCACATAAATCTAAAAAAACGTCATTTCAACTTAGATTATATTAAATTATTAAGTTAAATCACATATAACTTAAAAATGAACGAAACACACAGCGTTACACACGGCGGGCTTGAGTGAGCGGAGGTCGGTGGGCTTGAGAACGGCGCATATATATCTGATTAATTTTACCATTGATATCCTTTAGCTAGAGATGGAGAGCTTTAAAGATACTGAAGGAAACCACTGCTTCCAGGATATAGAAGAGCTTGTGAATATAGGCTTTTGCAAAACAGTTTATTGATTAATTGCTTAATATTCTCATTATGGTTGCAAAGGCTAAGTTGTGTTTTATAGTTATGAAGCTATAATTTGTTGTATTCTCATAAATACTATTTTGAGAGGATATGTCATAAATTTGGATGGGTTTTGAACAATCCTTCAGGTTGGATAAATTTATCTGGCAACACTGGTTATATCCAGTTCAGTTGAAAGGCATCCTAATGAAAGACGACTGGAGAATGATTTTGACATAAAATCAGGAAATGCTTGGTACCTTTCTATCTTTTCTTTGCCAAAGGTGACTTCTATCGGAGTCCAAATGAAAACCGAAAGGTTCACGGCCTTTGAAACTGTCGCCAGTGGTGCCTGCACTATTTTCCTGAGGGTTTCAATGTAGTTTCACACTGAGATTTATTGAAAGCGAGTCTGTCCCAGAACAAAACAGGCTGCAAAACAGAGCCTTTACTAGCCTGGCATAAATCCACTGGGGTGTAGCTCAGATCCAAAAACAAACCCTTAACATGCATGATACACCCGTCAGGGGAGGGAAAAACGAGGTGTCATTTCGACCACTTTGAGAAAATGAATTTACAACAGATGCTTCTTTATATATTTCTCAGAGTTGATGCAATTACGTTCGCATTCTAAAGCACATTTTATTATGGGAAGAGCATCGAGACAAAATGAATCCCCTGCAGAGGCTCAGGTTAATTAGCCAATTACGTATTCATTTTATATCATCCTTGGCAGGGAGAGATGCTTTACCACCCCCACCTAAACTGCTTCTTAAAGACGAGTTTAGGTGCGCTGAGAAGATGGATGCACGCATCCGGCTCTATGCATAAGAAAAAAACGAAAATCCCGGAAGAGTAATCTTGAGATAATAGACATTATGGATGTTCTGTTTTCACAAGACACAATGAGTTATCCAGTTACCACCCTGCTTAGGTAGCACTTGTATAAAAAGATTAATGGTCTGCAGGATCGTCCCACATAGAATGTCTCTTTAAAGCGAATCCCAAGTAACTCATACGAGAACGTAAGGAAAACAAGTCCAGAGCGTTGTATATTAATCAACGAGGGATAACAAATTACATCTGGGGAAGAGTAACATTAAGTACATGCATGTGAAAGGGCACAGAGGTAAATAACGAGACAACTAGGGAGCGCAAACCTTGTTATGGACAGACTCATACTGTAAGCCCCGAAGGAGCTTCTTCCCGAGATCATGAAATTTACACTGGTTAGAGTCTGAAAAGCACAGATTCACTAATATACACCTCCTTTAGGTGATTTGTGCCATTTTTATGCTGAATTTGCAGAGACAATTATGAGTAAGTAAATCGTCAGTTAATTTCCCCAACAAGCAAAACAATGTGGTGCCTTGAAACATTAGTCGGTATGATCAAGCATCATGACCAGCCTGATCTGAGCTAGTAAAGCAGCAGCAGTGACCATCTAACAGTACTAGGTAGTAACTGATTACATGTAATCTGGATTACGTAATCAGATTCCAAAAAAATAAAGTACTTGTAATTAGATTATATTACATTTCAAAATTCCCGTGTCTACAGTTACTTTTTTATTGATTACATAATTACATATTGTTCACACAATAACAATTTATTGATTTATAGAACTGTTTTTTTTTTCTTTTTCATCTTTTAATTTCCCTCTCTACAATAGCCTACCGCTTATATACATTGAGAAAGTCCAGTTTTGTGGACATTCACACAAAGACCAGTCACTAGTCAGGTGATATAATTACACAGAAAACTGAGATGCCACATAACATTTGACCTCTGAATTTACAAAAGTAATTTCAATTTTAAGAAGTGTTTTCTCATCATTTCAACACTGCATCAACTTCCGATGAACACATTATTTTTTGTATGTGAATTATCACTGAGTTGGTTATTTAACCATGTATTAATATGTCTTTGGAAGGATTTGTGTCTTTCAAACACATTAAAATGCACAAATTAGCATTATTTCTTTTTTACATGTAATGCAAGGGTTCCTAAACTTCACCTAATATATTTATTCAAAGTTGCCCTGAGATTTTAAGTTTAAAAAGTTAATAATTAACACATTTACATGTTCACGGTTCTCTGATGCTGGTTAATGGTCACATGACATGCAGGTAAACCATAAAATATTTCAGCTTTTTTAGTAACTGTTTATTTTGATATTTATTTTAGTTTTACATTTTTTATGATGTAATTAATTATTAGCTTTTCGTTAAACTCAAAAACCCCACACAGTTCCTTCATGAACCCTAGTTTGTGAAAGCTTAATGTAATGTAAAGTTTAATAACAATGAATGGAATATATTTTCTTTCTCTTTGTATTTTTTTATATATTTTTTATTTTATTTTGTATTTTCAAATTGGTATGAGATTATCCTTTTTAAATCATTGTGACAAACAAGTTAAGTCAAAAGTAATTGAAAAGAAGTCTGATTATATTATCTAAAATGTGTAATGCAATGGATTACGTTACTAAGTAAAATTTTTGTCATGTAATTTGGAATCAGTAACGGACTACAATTTGTAAGTAATCTACTCAGCTCTGCCTTCTAAGCTGTCTAAGATCATTTTGAAATTGAAGATGGTCAAAACAATTTTTTTCAACATTGTGTTATTATTGTAATAGTTAAAGTTTTGTGTGCACAGCTCCTGTTCACAATATGTGTTGAATCTTCATCCCAGTTACTCAGAAATCGATCAGCTTTATCAGTCAGTGTATGTTTGAACCATCAGATTAGTTCTCCATCATTTCTATCTGATAGACTGTCAGAGCGGTTCATTCAGAATGACAAAGCTCCACAGATGCTGTTTATCCATCCCGTTCTGTCCTCCAGCACAGCTTTCCTCCTGAGATGCTGATCTCAGTTCTGCGGTTAATTAAGTGATGCTGGTCCATTTGGGAGGCTAATCTGTGTGACACGTGTTATTGGCGTGTGTCAGATAAGAGCTGTCGAGTGAGTGAGCGATAGCTCAACTGCTGTACTTCCTCAGGGAACGCGAGACTGTTTGCTTCTGTGCCATAAAACATCATTAAATTAGCATGGCACAATGCGGCTGTTATGGGTGATCATATGTACAATCAAGAATGGCAAACTTACAGTACAGCGAACGGTACAAATGGCTGAGAAATAATATGTTTACAGCTTAAAAAGTCCAAATCGGTTCTTTGAAGTATTAGATACCATAAAAACTGCAAAAATTATGAACCACAAAAACGAACAGTTGTATTGGTATTTGTAGCATTTGCACTTCAACAGAGCCACCAAGGGCAGAGTTCTCCATCAGTTTTTTTTTTTTTCAGTAAATTATCAGAATATTGTTCAACAGCTGTTTCATGAACATGAATGCATTCAAACGTCATACTGATTTGCTTTTGTATACTATAATATACACATATTTGGACCATTGTACAGAGGGTGGTGTCACTAGGCCCTTTTGACAGTGGCACAAGCTTCAGTAAAATACCTCTGTGTCCCAATAAATTGAGTGAGTCTTACCTCACAGGTATATCTTTCAGGGTGTCTTGGGGAGGAGAGGTATCCAAATTACATCAACTGGTCACTGGGGTTCCTCAGGGATCAGTTCTTGGGCCCCTCCTCTTCTCTATATACACTATACACTGGGACCCATCATTCATGCACATGGTTTTTCCTACCATTGCTATGCTGATGACACACAGCTCTACCTCTCATTTCAGCCAGATGATCCAACAGTACCTACTCGGATTTCAGACTGCCTGACGGACACCTCAGTGTGGATGAAAGAACATCACCTGCAGCTCAACCTGACAAAGACAGAACTTCTCATCTTCCCAGCCACCCCATCAGTTCAGAAACAGTTTACCATCCACCTGGGCTCATAAACGATAATCCCATCGTGTCAGCCAGGAATCTTGGGGTGATCCTTGATGATCAGCTGACCTTTAAAGATCATATTGCAAAAACAGCACGATCATGCAGGTTCACACTACACAACATCAGGAAGATCAGACCCTTCCTAACAGAGCATGCAGCACAGCTTCTCGTCCAGGCCCTTGTCATTTCTAGACTGGCCTATTGCAATGCTCTTCTGGCTGGACTTCCAACGTGTGCAATCAGACCTCTGCAAATCATTCAGAATGCAGAAGCACGTCTTGTTTTCAATGAGCCCTAGAGAACCCATGTCACACCGCTTCTCATCTCTCCGCACTTGCTTCCAGTCGCAGCTTGCATCAAGTTCAAGTCATTGGTGCTTGCCTACAGAACAGCCACGGGCTCCGCTCCCTCCTACCTCTGCTCTCTCCTATGCGTCTACATCCCCTTTAGAAGCCTGTATTCGGTAAACGAGTGGCAGCTCGTGATCCCATTGCAGAGAGGCACAAAAGTACTCTCCAGGACGTTTTCTTTCAGTGTAACCTGTTTGTAGAATGACCTACCTAACTCCATCTGGACAGCCAAATCCCTGACAATATTCAAGAAACAACTGAAAACTATATATATATATATATATATATATTTAAATGCCTTCACTTTTTCTATTATCTTATTATCCTTTATCCCTTCCTGTCCTAGCTTTTGTTATTTTGAACGATTACCGAAACCTTATATAATGGCCACTTACTTAACTCTTATGCTAAATCGCTTGTTGTATTCCTCAATTGTAAGTCGCTTTAGATAAAAGCGTCTGGCAAATTAAGAAATGTGTAAATATGTATTACTGATACATTTTTATGTGTCAATGAAGATTACCTTATAACAACCTAAGAATCTTTTTTTTTCTCATAATATTTCAACAATCAAGTCACATGGTTTTTCTATCAACTGTTTAGAATAAGAACTATTGATGCCAAATTCAATCATTTGATCTGATCAGTCAAACAGGTTTGCAAAAAGGTCTGGAACAGTTTTTGATTCAGTTTGATTCATTTGGAAAGTTCACTCACACACTGAACTGCTTGCAGTGGTTTCTCACACTGAAATAGAAACAGGATATTTTATAAAAGAGAACAAAAAGAGCGCAGGATGAAGTGGAAATTTGCCTACAATACATTGAAGAAAACAAAACTCACAAATGTCTTCTATCATTTGTCAAAGATGAAGCAGCTCTTTGTTGTGAATGTAGCTTCTGAACGACATGAAAAGACTATTTATATCCAAAATAGAATCAAAAAGAAAATATGGGGACACTTTTTTGCTAGGAGGCCTGTGAAAGGCTAGAAACGCCTCTGGTTGATGTTGATAGTAATTTAAAGGTTAAATCTTAAAGGAATATTGCAGGGTCAAGATGTGTTCTAGAAAAGACAATATTTCTCATTCACAAAGTAATGTTTTAAGTAATTCTGGTAATGCTAAAGTCTAGAGCAAACCACAGGAGGCAAAGTGTCTTATAAATCAAATCCTGATATTAAAAACCAATTAGCCTGGAATCAAATGCTTTGTTTACAATGTAATTCAAACATAAACACTTTTCCTCTGCAAAAGGGAGACAATAAAGCAAAGGTCAGGAGTGTGATGATGCTCCGGCTATTAACTCAGTGAGAGGCAGTTATCTGTGCTTGACATACAGCAGCAATCTGACGTGCTCTCAGCGTGAAACCAATAAGCACTTATGGCTGCCACAATGCCTTTTAGAAACAGTCGCTGGAATATTGTCCTCATATTGCATTTCAGTAGTCAAAACAAGAAATTACAACATTCATGCTTGCATTTGTTACCCTTCGGTGGTTGCTTATGTCAGTTTTGAATGCTCTTTGCCGCAAATGCTCTACTGGAATCAAAGTATACTGACAAAAACACATCTTACAGTTCAGTGAATCTGTCTGCTGCGACAACCCCATCAAACAACAAGTTCCCAGCTCTTATCTATCATCTCTTTGCTTATATATATTGTTTTTCACTCTGCACAACGTAATTGAATGTCAAAGAATGATGAACTGAGAAGATATGCTTTCTAATGTTTGATAAACCTAATTACTCCTGAACTGAAATGGTGGTTGTGTATAAACAGGGCTGTGGGTCTGTATTGTATTCAGACCATCAGAATGGTGATCTTTGCCCAGACAGCATGCTTAAACATCAGGAAAATTAAAATAATAAAAATGTAAAATTACTATAAAGTGAATACCTGTTAAATATATATGTTGCAAGGTTATTATAATAAACTAAAATTAAAACCATAAAACAAAAACAAACTACATTTTTGTTACTTGCAGTACATGTTAACTGTAATAAGACAAAACGTCTCGGGTTGATGGCATAACCCACGTTCTCTGAATTGGGAACGAGATGCTGCATAGCTATGACACAATGGGAACACACCTTGGGTGTGCCGCTTGTCTGAAGCCTGTATGGAATCATGTCAATTCATTGCTGATGGCGCGGGCGTGGACATCACTACGTCACCTACTCTAATACTAGTGACCGCTCCTCAAATTTCCTGCCGAAGAAGTCCTGTCGGCAGTGCGAGGAGCTTGGCAGTGAACGCAGCATCTCGTTCCCTATTCAGAGAACATGGGTTACGCGAGTAACCCGAGATGTTCTCTTTCATAGGTTCACTCAGCGCTGCGTAGCTATGACGCAATGAGAATGATATACCACACCCGCCAAGCTAATCTAATATCTGGCCCGATGAAAAATAGACCAGGCTAACCTCAAATGGCTGGTCAAGAAGAAAGAATCTGGGAACCAGGAGCCACATCTAAATCCAAGATGTAAACCTGATAAAAGTGTGATGAGAAGACCATCCTGCCGCCACGGAGATATTCTCCAGGGGAACTCCTCTGAAAAGAGCTTGAGAAGACGCAACACTGGTAGAATGAGCTTGAATAACTAGCGGTGAAGAGAGACCTCGCACCTCATACACAAGTGAGATGTGTTCCTTACCCAATAAGAAAATCCTATGTTTTGATGTGGCGAGCCCTCTGCGGCCAGCACCAAAACACACCAACAATTGGGAGGACTTGTGCCATTGGCTAGAGAGGTCCACATTGAGTTTCAAAGTTTGAACAGGGCAGAGCAGTTGAAGCCTCTAGTCCTCAACAGAAGTAAAAGGAGGAGGACAGAAGGAGGGAAACATGACCACCTGGGAGCGAAATGACATGGACAAGACCTTGGGGACATAACAGGGTCTGGGCCGTAGGAATACCTTAAAAAGTCCCGGAGCAAACTCCATGCATGACTCGCTAACAGAGAGAGCCTGCAAATGAACCTGCTCCAATGGTGAACCTGAAGAACTTCCTGTGCCGCTGAACAACCTGAATATGAAAGTAAACATCCTTCAGGTATGCAGTAACAAACCAATCCCCCATGCAAACCTGAGCAACTGATGAAGGGACCTCCTCTATCGCACCCTTGAGGAGGAGTGAGGAGACATCCTGCTGCAGAACAGAAGCCTCCAAGCCGCAGTTTACTGCAGTAAGATGAACCCTTTCGAAACAGGGGGGTTGTGACAAAACTGAAGCATGTAGCCGAATTGGATTGTGCGGAGAATCCAAGGCTACACTCCTGGCAGACGTCTCCATGGGTGTAGGTAGCATGATAGAGGCTGCATACGGGCGCAGTCCAGAGAATATGCTAGCGCCAGGTCCCGAGACGGTTGTGCACCGGTGTAGACGGGCATGGCATTAACAGCAGCAGAGGAGGACTTGTGGCATCCTCTCACGAGATGGGTCGGCCCACGAGAACTGGAGTAGGGGCACGGTCTGGTGAATAAGTAGGGGAGGCTGACACAGGGAGAAAACCGCAAGTGTCTCCCATCGTGTAAGCAGCAGCTGTAATGGAATCAGATTTTGAGTGGAGAAAGCCTGATGCGTCTCCTTCCTCCAACACTGAGAGAGAGCGAGGCCGACCGATTACTGCACACCAAGAAATGGGGAAAGCTCTCCTTTTCCTGACACGGAGATCAGGAACGAATCAGAATCAGAAAGAGCATATTTGCCAAGTGTGTTTACACACACAAGGAATTCGTCTTGGTGGCAGGAGCTTCCGGTACAGAAAGTACAAACAGTGCAGACATACATATAATTTAAGGTAATAAAACACTAATAATAAAGAGAATAGACAATAAGTTATAAATATCAATATAGTAATAAAATATAGAGAAAAGGAAATGTCAGTAGACAGAAATGTGAATGTGAATGACCTGACAAAGCTAAAGCCGCGGGTTTATCTGAGCACTACAGCTCAATCCGCTTACGGCGGCGCTGATGGGTCGAAGGATGACCGCGAGTTCCCCAAACCGTAAGAGTTTTGGCAGCATGAAATTTGTCCACCACCTAGCTGACCACCTCGCTGAACAATCCCAACTGTGAGATGGGAGTGTCGAGGAGAAAAGCTTTCTCCTTCTCATGTATTTCCGTGAGATTTAGCCAGCGGTGGCACTCGGCAGCCACCAACCCCGCCATTGAACGCCCAACCACGCGTGCAGTGTGCTTAGTTGCACACAGTGCCAGGTCCGTACCCCTACGGAGCTCTTTGACTGCTTCTTGAGTCAGGCCCCCTCCCTCATCCATCTCCTAAAGGACGTCAGCTTGATAAGCCTGAAGGATGGCTGTGGTGTCAAGCATCATGCCCGACTGACCAGCCACCATGTAGGACTTTAAGATGAAGGGGGAAGTGGTCCTACATGACTTAGTTGGGAGGAGAGGGTGGGACTTCTATGAGGGGGACGAAGACGACGAGAGGTGAGCGGCCAGCGTGTCCTCGATCACCAGAATAGCAGCATAACCCTGCTCCTCAGAACCCACTAGGTTGGTGAAGTCAACGGTTAGTATGGTGAGCAGAGAAATGCTGCTTCCAGAATCTAGAGATTTCGTGATGCAGATCACTGAAAAATGGCACCTTTCTTCATGGGGGATGAGAAATAGAGCCGCTCAAGAAGTGCTCGTCAAGCTTAGAGGACTGGGACTCACGTGGTTTGTCTGGCCACTCAATATTGAAGGTGCAGTAGGAGATCTTGGAAAATGCTAACTTTAGCCTGATAGCACTGAAAGTGAATGTCCCACCCTCCCTGCAATCGCCGTCCAAAGCCACGCCCCCTGAACGCATATACGCTCACAGACCAGAATACCAGAGACAACATTACTACAATAGGCTACATCAGCAGTTCCCAATTCAAGCCCATGTTCCGAAGTGAAGTAAACTTCAACGGATATCCCCTGCTCAGGGAGGAGGGAGCAATGAACACTACCGGTGAGAAAACTTTAAAAGTACTACAATACCAGGAAGGAAGATCGGGTTGTTGATGTTTGTTTGCCATTCTCGCTCTGTCTGCACAGCTTGCGTGAACACGCTGATGACGTATCCTGTCTGCGCGAACCGGGTGCGCAGCGGTATGCAGATACATACGTTGACAGGCAGGTAGGAAAGTAAATTAAAACGCTCGCACCGAGCGTTTGGATTGGACGAACATTTCTTGGTCCTACGCCTTCCACAGAATATATAAATACAGATAAATACATTTAGACCACTTAACTTAATGATTGCTATGGGGATGTGAAGAGACTTTCAACCAGCATAACAAAAAATGTTTCTCAAGACAATCACCTATTGCACCTTTAAGCTTTTCAATAGCACGAGCTAACACTTCCACTAGCTCAGTATAGACCGCACCTCCTCACTCTCTATAGCCTCGAGCTCCACATCTGAACCCCAGGCCGTGGATTTACGGAGGGCCTCAGCGGCCTCCGGAGCAGGGCAACGGGGAAAGCAAATGACTTCTTCTCAAAAACCGCGAGCCTCACGCAAAAAGTTTTGAGACAGAGATTCTCACAAAATTTACAGTTAGAAGCGCCGTAAAATCCCTTGTGCGAATGAGACAAACCCATACATTTAACACATTTACTGTGCAGGTCATCGCTCACGATAAAGCGAGAGCACGGCGGCTGGTAGCGATGAAACTTAGTAACACTTCACCGCGAGGAGAAACGAGGTTCCACTGAATGCAGCCGCTGAAGTGCAGAAGAGAAACTCAAAGAAATAAGCCGAAACACAGGCCAGATAAATCGCTTCTGAAGGATGGAAATCTGAGGAGTGGTTGGCGTGGTCGCTAGTATTAGAGTGGGAGATGTAGTGACGTCAAGGTGGCACCTGTGCCATCCATATGGGCTTCAGACAATCGGCATACCAGCGTTCCCATTGCATCATAGAAATACAGGATTGAGTGAACCTATGAAAGAGAACATAAACACTTCTTTCAGCTAGTTACCAAGCAAATTCCTCAATTTTCCTTGATGTACTAAAATAACTAAAACTAAAACTGAAATAAAAATGAATAAACACTATATAGATATAAAAAAAATGATTTTTAAAAAACGGACAAAAACACACAAAATTACTAAAACTTTAAACATTTTAAATTAAAATAGAATATATATTGCTTATAAATTTAATATTGTATATAATTGCATATAAAATTAAAAATATTGATTAAAAATATAATAGCATTTCAGTGATGCTAAAATAACACTGAGATGGTGATTTAATTTGTGTGTCAGACATATATTAATACCTGAACTAAACAAAGATATATGGATAGGAAAAAGACACGTTATTATTATTATTATTATTATTCATAATATGAATAATGCATATTTAGTAATAATAATGATAATTATAATAGTAGTAATATTTGTCATAAAATGTATACAATATTTAAAATATAAATAATAATAGTTTTTTTATTTTATAATAATATTTACTTCCATTTACAAAACAAGAAAATCTAACACACTATCTGTACCAGCAAAAAATCTCAAAATTATTTTATTAAGTGCAACGTTTTGGTCCCATGACCTTCATCAGGCAAAGACAAACAGACAATTACAAGTACATATTTAAAATCTAACATGACCAATCACTGCGTTTAATGACCACATCTTGGCTTATCACCACCAATAACAGTTTCAGTATAATTGCAATCACTGTGTTAAAATTATGATGAATGTCATCCTACATCTGACCCTCAGATCATTAATGCTTTCATAAAACAAGTATTTGAGTTCACTTGACTCCTCACTGAGAATGTACCAATTCAACACTCCAGCTCCATCATCCCGCTGGATCCCAGAGATGTGTCATTATCTGGAGCAGACAGCCTCTCGGAGGAGTCCCGGCGAGTGCGGTAGGGAGACCTGCCATACAGCTCAGTCGATTAAGAGACAAACTGACAAGAGCTGGATGGATGGACTTGTATCAACGACTTCACTCTATGTTTCCTCTGACACCTTGGTGAAATGTCTATTTTCCACTCAGTGTCAGAGGATCACGCTGACTGTTATGTACCACCGACAAAGAACCAGGGACAAAAGCAACGGCTAATTTGCTGAACACGGCATTTTTTCTTCCCCCATAAGAGGTCATTCTGCAGTAATAGTGTCTGGGTAAAATAAATAAATCAGCAGTAATAAATGGAGATGAAGACTCCAGACACCGCTCTTTCTTGTGGTGCCAGATATGTATTGATTTTCATGCATATTTAGTTCTGTTTGGCCTCTTGGCTTCGCTGTGTTTTACAATCAGTGTTGTTCAGCAAATGCACAGTAGATCATTTAGGGGAAGAACTTTGGGGCAAAGCTGATAGGATCATTTGAAAATTGCTGATTATTGGTATGGATTATTTTCTGGATTATATACTGGAAAATACACAAGCTACTTTGTACATGTGTGTGCATGCACTTGCTCTGAAGTAAAAAAATAAATAAATTACAGACAATACAGAAGAAGAAATCGAGTGATGACAGAGAAACGTCTGGAGATGAATATCTCATAAATGAAGGCACATCTAAATTAGACATTTATTATTATGGGTTAATGGGATGATTGTTGCAAGGATTATTAAAATCGTAAGGTGCTATAAATGCAAAATAACAAAGGTATTGGAAATGGCAGTTCTAACCTTGGTGGTACCTAATAAAAATGTCATCAGTCAAATGTTATTTAAAATATACTTAATTTATTTTGATTGTACATTAAATTAGGGCATTAAATATGTATATTTGTATGGCTGTGAATCAATTAAAAAAGTGAAACTGTGAAAGTGAAGTGACGAGTGGCAACCCATACTTGTAATTTGTGCTCTGCATTTAACCAAGTGCATCCAAGTGCACACACACCCGGAGCAGTGGGCAGCCATATTGCTGTGGCACCCAGGGAGCAGTTGGGGGTTCGGTTCTTGCTCAAAGGTCTCACCTCAGTCGTGGTATTGAGGGTGAAAGACAGTGTAGCGTCTGGACCAATCAAACACACAATATATATTTTGTTAGCTATATTTAACAAATACTCTGTAACACCCCTCAGTTAACAAGCCATATGAGGATCTATGGACCCTTCCCCCGAAATGCGATGCTACAAGCTTTTTGTAGAATTGTACAGTAAGAAAGTTATTTCCCTTAACCAGGAAATTAACGTTCTTAGAATTGACAGACAGTTGACCCTGAGAGGTCAAGTAAATATCTACAGCGGATCTAAATATTTATAATTAATTATAACTAGTTATGATTAATTATTCATATTTCCCCATGAGCTGATTCGCTACAACAGCGTTGGTTATTCACTCGCCCCACTGACAATTCCTGCAGGACCTGAGACTCAAACCCGCAACCTTCGGGTTACAAATCCAACTCTCTAACCATTAGGCCATGACTGCCTAAATATGGAGAACCTGCTCTAAGTCAGAAGAATACCTATACAGAATACCTGTCTAAACCTGAGGGATTCAGTTCTAGATTTTAATTTTTCTTTAGAAATTTTCCAAATTTCCTTTCCCTCAAAGGATCAAAATTACTGGAGTCATTACGCTGTATGGCTATTCCGGATCTGGACACAACTGAACTCTGATTATGTAATTTATCAATGGTCTAAATATTTCCAAATGCAGTGCAGACTGACTACCTCTCGTTGGTCCATTCTACAGAAGATAAGGAGTCTAAAATAATTTTCAATATTGCCATCGTGTCTGGATGACCTTGCTCTTTTAGCCTTCCTGGGCAATAAACCCCAGAGGGGCCCATCTCAGACTGTTGATCATGGTGGAGGATCTCCAGGGTTGAGCTCTTAGTCTGGCCTAATTATTTAATGGAGCACAAAGGTTGTTCAAATTACCCAGTTTCAGCTCGTCTCCTAGGAAAAGGCCTTAAGTGAGATTCGATCAATCCCAACATGAAGCTCTCACACTTACCCTCAGTTCACTTTTAGGTGAAGTAATGTCTCTCATGGCTTCAAGAGTAGTTTAGGAACATAAGTGCCTCATGTGTGCAGTTTGATTCATCCCTATATGAGTGATAAAGTGTCCTTTAAGTTTTCACAGGCTAGACCTCAACTCTACCTGCTCATACAGTTCCTCTTCAGGAACTCGAGCTCCGTCGGAGGACGCTTCGGGAACGCCCTTCAGCGTGACCGGCTCTGAACCTCGTGTCGGTGTACACCGCATTACACGGTGCCCGTCTCTCCTCAGTGCCCTCAGGAGATCGGTCTGCCAACCCTGCCGGTGTTACAGGGCGCAGCAGTCTCCGGCGAGCGCTTCTCTCAGTTACCGCCAGGAAACGTAGCGTTACTAAGAGGCTCGCTACCTCTACGGAGCGGATCCAGACCAGCAGAAGCTTAACTGTATGTGTCCAGTGCGAGCACTGGACGCATACGTCCACAGAGCTGCGGTGGATAGTAGATGCCATTTCCATTGCCTATGAGTCCTCTGATCTCCCTTTGCCTTTTGGGGTCAAGGCTCACTCTACCAGAAGTGTGGCGGCCTCTAAGGCCTTCTTGGCAGGTGTCTCGATGCAGGACATCTGCGACGCTGCTGGATGGTCCACGCCCCTAACCTTCGTCAGGCGAGGTTCAGAGCCGGTCACGCTGAAGGGCGTTCCCGAAGCATTCTCCGACGCAGCGTCTCGTTCCCTCGAAGAACCATGGTTACATACGTAACCTGAGACGATTTCCTCCAACTCAGGCCTTAACCACTCATATAGATTTCTAGTTGACCAAAGGGTGTGTTTATGAGATATCTGACCAACAACCTGGCCGCATACAGTTTGTTCTGTTTATGTGTCGTTTTGTTGTTAAAAGAAATAGGTCTGTATGATAATGGTTAAACGCGTAATCAATAAAGTATTTTGTTGTATTTTGTCATTAAATTTTTTTTATTTATTTTTTATTTTTATTTTTTTATATTTCATCAGAATTATTGTGCTCTCAAATCAAATCAAATCAAGAGAGCTTGCATGGTTTGCTCACAGATTTAGTCGCAGCAAACAGCACAAATGACCGTGTGAAAGAAAACAGACTGGCTGTATTACACTTTTATTTGAGCAGAATATCTCAATAGTGTTGGATTACAAATTTAAGAATCTGTTTAAAATATGCTGATACTATATTCTGACATAGCATCACATGAAAAACTAAGGTGAAGTACATTGTATTTAGCATTTAAGGTAAATTACATCAGACAAATGATTATCTTAAACAAAGTGTAGCAAGAGGTTCCTGTCTGTTCCGGTTTCTCTTATTGTTAGTCAAATTAACCAAATTACTGAGAAAGTCACCTTTTGTTTGTAATGGCTCTTGGTGCCTCCGCCCCAGTCTTTGAGTAGTTATGCTGATTGGATTAGCACCTATGCATTTGAATGACACTGTTATGCTGATGAGATCAGGGCTGGAGAAATTCCGGTAACGGGCTGATTCCTGTATTGCATTTGCATGCTTTGTTTAGATTGTCACCACCTCTACTGAATGAATCCCGCCCCCTTAAAATGTATATAAACTCTACTGTGCTGAGCTATAGTCAGACTTGGATGACTGCAGCAACGCACAGGGAGTCCTCAATAAAGAGTGACTTCTGTATGAAAGCTATCCCAACGTCTCTTGGTTTCTGCTTCGACGAGGAAAAAGTTTCCTACAATAGCGATTGCTAAACTCCAACTTACATGTTTTCAGATCATCAGCGCTTTTTCCATAATGAAGAGAGAACGTGCGAATGTTGCCAGGTTGGAAAGATTAAAGGGGTCATATGATGTTATTTTAAAGATCATTATTTTACGTAGGTATGTGGGGGCGTGTTAGAACGAGCTGTTTTAGGTAGGTGTGGTTGACTCTTAACTTTTATAAAGAATATCTCTTTGGATTTGAGACTTTAGACTTTGCAACTTTACAGATCTTCTTTATGCACCAAGAGCTTGTAACACTCCAAAGAGAAAGGAAAACTTGAAATCGCATCATATGACCCCTTTAAGTAAACCACTAAGCAGAAAATGTATGTATTTATGAAAAAAAGCTCTGATTGGCGGATTTGAACTTTTGAAGTTTGTGAAGACTTTTGTACCAATGCAAGATCATGTAAATGCCAAATTAAAATGAAATATTTTCAGGATAAATAATCAACAGGCAAGTATTGCAGATGATTAAGCTGAATAAATTGAGAGAAGCAGAAATCATGATTGTGATTAAAATTAGATTTATCATGCAGCCCTAAAAGCAAAAGACCAAGTCGATGACTGTGCTGCAAGGTTTTGACCTTCTTTCTTGGTTGAAAACGCACAAACAACTCTTTGTTTTGAATCTATATGCTCAACTATGGTTTGGTAAGAAAGTATCAGCCAAGAAAATAAATGCAAATGTAAGTGTATACTTCATTCCCTTTTACCACCAATACGTTCATCATCAAAATGGAAAAATTGTCAGGGTTGCCATACCGCCTACTGACTGAATGATTTATTGAGCCCACAAATTCCTGGTTGATTCACTGTGAATAAAAGGTTTCCACAGCAAATTGTTATCTGAGCAGGAAATCTCCGCTGGCCGCCTCGTACCGGGGGCTCGCCGCTAACGTGTCAGCCCACCGCGGCTTATTTATGGCTTGTCATATCAGATGGTAGAAATGCCCAAGGAATGAGGCTGAAGTGTGAATGTCTTTCAGCGGGGGGTTTGAGGAGGATAAATTAACAAGTCTCTCTGAGTTATGAAAGAATGGTGGCCATCATTATGAAGGAACGTGCGCTCTTGCGCGGTGTATGAAATCCTCATGATTCTGTCAAAGGTGCGCAAAGTTATGTTGCTAGCTAAGCATATCCGACCACTGTTTTTGATGGATACAGAGGCAAAGAAAGCAAAGAAAAAACTTTAGTTTGTAGGTTATTGCGCTGGATTGAGTTGTAGCTTTGTTGGAAAATGACATCCTGAATGGGCCTAGCAAATAAATGTGGTGTTTTATTGCTTGTGTCTGCACACAGTGTGGTTTATGAGAGAAAGTTTCATGAAACATGAATATGAACAGAATAATCCGTAAACATTCAGGAATCAAAAATCAATTTAATAAAAGTAGAAATTATGGAATATATAACCACCGCTACCTAAACACTTCTCAAGAGTATAAAACACATAACAGGCAGATAAAAGTACACATGTATTTATTGCAAAAATTTAGCAGAAAACAGTATAAAACTATTATAAACAACTTATAGTGTTGTATTTCAAGTCTTCTAAAGTCATATGATAACTTTGTGATGAACAGAGTGAAATTTAAGGTTGTAATCGCTGAAAATGTCCCAGCTGTGTTATACAGTCAAATCCCATTAAAAAAATAAAATAAAATAACTTTAGCAAGATGCAACCAGTCACAAGACACATAAGACATTTTACAATCAAACCTGACATAACACTTCTTCACTTGACAATATTTGAATGTGTTAATGTGTATTCGCCTTGTTTGAATGTTACTGTAGTTGTATCTGCCCTTTATATCCTTTATATCCTTATATTGAGAAATGGTTAGGTTTAGGGATAGGGATTGGGTTAGGTGCTCAGAAATATTTAAATAGTATAAAGTAAATGAAATTGTAGTGTAGTTTAAATTGAAAACCATTCACAAACACATATGTCACGATGACAAAGGGTTCTCATTGAAAGCAATGGGTTTCCCTGCACGTTGACAATGACACTAAAAGGAAAACCCACTGCATTAAACAGTGATGCCAAGTTGTGATGAGTTGGGAACATGTTGCATTGGTCCCTAAGGTCTTCATCATGAAGTGTGGTCTTTTACCACGCTTCAGCTGTGTTGTACCTATTTTGTGGTTTTTCAGGCACAAGCTTTTGCACTCTGACAACACACTTGTGTGTACTTCTGTGCTGCGTCTGTGTACGTGCACTGCACTGAAGTGTGCTTTCAGTTTGTGTCCACTTATTAATCTACCTCGACTTCAACAAAACCCTTCACCATAATTATAGCGCTGCATATCAGTCAAATCACCTTCAACAAAGAGGCCCTTGTGAACTTTTTAACTTGGCTGATGTTGGCAGGGTGGTGAGACGGGTCATTTAATGGGATGTTAAGGTTCTTAACCAGCTGCTGACCCTCAGACGTCAAAGCCGTTAAAAATGAGCTGGTAACCAGACGAGGACGAGGAGTTCCTCATCAGAGCAAAGGTTAACTCCAAGACCCGAGAGCTGTGTCATTATCCCAGATCTTGTAAATTTCAGATGAGCTGAACTGATTGACTACATGATTCTGTCTACAAAAGCAGATCTCGTAATGTCTTAATGATCATTTGAAACACATGGAACCCCAGGCCACTGATAGTTAAATACAACCTGCTTTAGAGGAACCATGTGGATGAATGCACGTCTAAATCTCTCAGCGTGAGCTGGAGTTTATTACGTGAAAGGGGCAGGAGAACAGTCAGAATTGTCAAAAACCTAGATTAAATTACTAAAATATACACATGCCAAAATGGTCTCTATATAATAAGCTGTTAGTTGCAGTTTTAAACTCTGATTTTGTGAGCAGAAGTAGTTTGTGAATAATTTACTGGAAATTGTCCTTGATCTTCAGAGATAAATTCAATTAACTATAAAAATACTATGAAAGGCTGTAACTATCAGAACTCAAAACACCATTTCAAAATGTCAATGGTTTGCTGCGCGGTGAACACGTGTTTCTAGTGCTTCGAAATCGTGAATCATTTTGCGAAGCATCGGATTCAATTGATTCAAAGTTTCAGAAAGGTTTGTTGCTCCCATCACTATGTGAGTTTGTGCTGCCTCTCTAAAGATACTTTTAAAGGAAAACAACATTAGAAACCAGCAGTTGAAGGTTATTTTCAGCAAGTCTTGAGGGTTTGACGTAAGGATGAGTAAATGATGACAGAATTTTCATTTTTGGGTGAACTATCTCTTTAGTGTTTACAATGAAATACACACAGGCGGGTAAGACTCATTCGAGATCATCAAGACCGTTTTTGAACTTTGAAATAGTTTCAGACTTTACATACAGTATTTGAAATGGTTTCAAACAAGCAGTTACAGCCTGGAACATCCTAAATCACGATAAAGATTTTAAGTCGACATTTTCCTGGTAATCCCTAACCAGTCAAACTCCTCTGCGCCCCAAGCCTAAATAAAACCATTCACGTGTCTGTGTAGGTTTCATATCTAGATGCTTTTGTGTAAATTGACAGCTGAGATTGAGATTAGACCTCAGGGCTCACCTCCATCAAATCCTCTGGAGTTACACACTCTCTCACATCACGCTGAAGTTTTCAAGGCAAGGTCACGTGCAGTTTTGTGGTTCTCTGTCAGTTTCAGTCGAGATGAGTTAAACATGAATAGTTCTGCTGCAGTGCCACCTGTCACCCGACCGCCAGCATTTCACCAGGAAGAAAATCTCCTGAAACAGCATCCTGAAAATACAGCAAAAATTAATAATATTCCAATTAAATATAAAATATTACATGTGTGATGCATACTGATATTAGAATATATTGTTTGATGTAATTACAGGCATTTTTTTTAACTGAAGCATCGCAGTTTAAAGCAAGTGCATTTCACATCTGAAACAACTGCCTGCCTGAAAAATTAATTAAAATTCAGCAGTGACAGATAATGGGAATGTGATTGGAAAAAAAAAAAAAACACTAACTGATCTGGTGTCTGACTCTCCGGCAGGACTTGAAAGTGAAGTGTGTTTGGAGGCTAACATCTTGGCTCAAAGCGACACCTGATTTTGACACCTGATTACAATTTGTATTAAACTTCAAAGTGACAAAGAGTCAAATGAGAATCTCTGTATGGTCATTAATCGATGCTCTCTCGCCGCTCGTGTGGTGGAGAGAAGCCAAAACAAGATGCTCGTGAAGTTTGGAAACAAATCTGAAATGCAAATATGCTTTTAATAAGCCAGTAGGGAATATGCAGCATGTTTGGTGAAGCACACCTGAAGCTCGCCTGTGAGTGGAGAGCCGTTTCATCATGTGAGCCGGGAAGGCAGAGGTCACCAACAAATTGGACAAAGCTGCAATGAGGTGATGAACGGTAAACAAACCTTCCCAGCCTCATTAGGAGTCAAGCAGTTCAGAAATCCAGACATGAAATGGGCAACATGCGTCTTGTTGTCATGTTCAATGGGAAGATCAGATCTCCTGTGTAGGATTTATAATTATTTTCTGTCCATTTAGGCTCATATATCTCCGGTGGGTGTTTGTAAACGGAAAGGTCATTTTTATGTTGCTTTGCCATGCTGTAGGGCATTGTGTCGTAAAGTTAATTGTGAACTGTTTTGTTCTGTCCAGTTACATTGTATGAAAATAACAACAGCCAGCATCACTACATATTTCAACATATTTAACGTTGTTCCAGCAATAGATATGAGTCTCAAATCTCATTCTCCAGCCTAAGTATTTCAACTGCCGTGTTTTGTTCAATTAAATCACATGAATGCAAATAGGAATTAAATTGCAGAGCTTTGATGGAATAGCAAGGTAAATGTCACTCTTAAATTCTTAAAAGGTATAATATGATTTCAGAGGACTCTGAATATAATACATATGTCATATTTGTAAAGACTTTTCAAAATTTCTCCTTTTCTGTTTAACAGAAAAATGAGCAGCATAGTGATTTGAAACGGCATGAGAGGGAGTGAATACAAAACAATTTCAGCCAAACTATTCTTTTAAATATAACAAATTTCAAAGAAATGTAAAAGCATCAATAAGTGTCAGTCAGTGTAAACTGTTAGATGTTTGTGTAGTCAGATTCAGATCTAGTGCAAGAAGATTAATTTCCATAATGTCAATGAATCAGTAAAAAACAGGAAACCAAGAGCTCAATTCCCACAATATGGATATTCACTGATTCTGAAAATACTGCTGTGGGACTCCTTAAATATAGGGTAGAGTGGGGTAAAACGTCCCCGTACTGTTTTTCACAAAATAACCACTAGATAAAGTCAAGATTCATTTATTATTTTTTTTTTTTTTCAAACCTAGTCTGTGGGGTAAAACGCCCCAGGGAGCATAGCTTCATTACTGTAGTTACTCTGTCCTGAACATCAAATCCTTTGCTTTTCCATCAAATGTATTTTAACTAGGTGGTTGAATAAAAATATTTTGACATTATATTTAAAAATTACCTCAAGTTAGCATAAGGTAGCTAGTTAGCTAGCCAGTTAGCATCAGCTAACAATATCTTTCAAATAGGATATTATAATTTTGTAATTCATAATTATTGATTATATTATTTTTCATTTTAAGCTAAAACTGCCTGTACTCTGATTTTGTTGTAAATGTATAAAGCAAATTGCTTTGTCAGACTGGGGGCATTTTACCCCACCTGTGAGGCAAAATGCTCCCTTGGTACAAATTTTTATTTTTTTTGTTAAAAATCAAATAACATAAAAAATCAAACTCTAGACATTTTTCATTCTTGGTTTATAATTTTTGTCATTGTTACGGAGCCCCTAAAGGGACATGGTGGTGGAAAAAAATTCGGGGTGGGAGGAATTTTTTTTTGCGTTCTCTCACAAAGGTATTTGCATTCCCTCGTAAAACGTTTGCGTTCTCTCGCAAAGATATTTTGCGTTCCCTCGCAAAACCAGTTGAGTTCGGACAAACACTTCCTGTTTACTTTACAGCTTGTAAGTTAGTGGTTCATACAGCTCCATACGTTCATAATGGAGCGGTTCATAGAGTTTTATTTTAAACTTGGACTCAAGTTCAAATACAGTCAGCTTTGCTTATAGTTTAAGGCAAGGTTTTGGGACATTCTAAAACGCTTAATGTGGCTTAATGTAGGCTACTATAACAGTGACACTGGAGGCCCAATTCGGTATTAGGCCTAATAAATACTATCAATACTAATAACAATTGTAATATTAATGACCTCATTAATAGCATTACTATCAGTAAAGCAGATAGCCATAATGCAACGTTTCTCCCCCATTTAAAACCGTTAGGCTATAGAAAACGCTTAAGGGAGGCTAATGGACAAAGACGGTATAGGCTAAAACTAAAATATGGTACACAGTTTATTAATAAAATATAGCATATTATGCATAGGAAAGCAGACAAGCCCAGAATAGCTATAAACAAGTCAAAACCTAATTTAAAGCGAAACTGAAAGTATGGGCTCACATACCACTCTCATTCAGCACAAATCCAAATGTTTCCATATTCGCAATATATTTGAAGCTAAACCATTATTTATTAAATTAACTGGGCTTTGTACGTTCCAATATCGAAGGGAAAAAAAATCATAAATAACAAAAATGTGCCGCACTGGAGTGGACTGGGGCTCACGCTGTACAGCACAGACTATAATACAGATTATTTAAATTGACTGTGTAACATTTTATCTGTATTGGTGATTCTATGTTTTATTTTAATAATGAACAGGCCGTTTGCAATGAATATGTGCGCATGAGGCGC
>NW_015665797.1:62832-64811 GCF_001515625.1 Sinocyclocheilus rhinocerous | reverse complement strand
AGTTTTTTATCTACAAGTATCACTTCGTTTTTGCCTCATTTATTGCTTTATTTATTATATTAATAATACACTTAATGAAATGTGAAGAATATGACATAAAACATGACATACAATTAATAAGGCTAGAAAAACTTTGCCTCTATAACAGTAAAAATGCACATGTAAATCAATTTAAGGGGGCAAATATTGTCCCTTAATGGAAAAGGTGTGACTGCGGTCTAAGTGGGGGTACGCCATTGTAAAAGGTTTGAGAACCACTGGCTTAATGGATAACTGTGTTGATTGCCTGTAGTATATTTTTAATAAAATATAAAATGTGGGCTTTTTATATCACTTCTTCTTATATTAAGCCACGTTAAGCGCGGTTTTCTATGTGGGAAGAAAACGCTTATCATGCAATTCAGCTCATATGGGCTCATCTGCTTGCATGTACACAGAACATATTTTTAATGCTATTAGTTCTATAGCATATTTGGTCTTTTTTTTTTATCACCGTCTTCACTAAGCCGTGTTTTCTTTATAGTAAGAAAACGCTTCTGTTCTTACCTGCTTTCATGTATAATTTATTAATCAACTGTATACCGAATTCGGCCTTTTTATACCACTATCTTAGTCCATTAATTAAGCGTTTTCTTTCTATGAGGGATACTCTTAAAGTGCAATTCAATTTACCGGGTTACGTTCATATTCTGGGCTATTCTGCTTGTCTGTATGCTTTATTAATAAGGTATGTACTGAATTTAGTCATCCAGTGGTTTACATTAAGCGTTTTAGAATGTCCCAAAACCGTGCCTTGATAAGCATGCACTGACTATTTCGTCCAAGTTCAAAACAAAACTCTATGAACTGCTCCATTGTGAACGTATGGAGCTGTATGAACCACTACAATCTGTAAAGTAAACAGGAAGTGTTTGTCCGAACTCAATTGGTTTTGCGAGAGAACGCAAATGTTTTGCGAGGGAACGCAAAAGTTTTGCGAGAGAACGCAAAAAAAAATCCTCCCACCCCGAATTTTTTTCCACCACCATGTCCCTTTAGGGGCTCCGTTCATTGTCACTAAAACTATGATAACTATTCTGGACACATTTAACTTTTTTTTTTTCCACACACACAAAAAATAAAAAATAAATACACAGTCCACTCTACCCTAAATCACAGACAGTTTTGTATATTTATACAGCTGACAAGGTCCTGATAATGAAATGCTCATTGCATAGCAACAGGTAGTTTCTTGAACACGCTGACAAAACGAAGGCAGCCGCAGCTCATCTCTCAGTTGTGTATGAGCTCAGTATATGAGAGATGCAGTAAATCAGAGATGTTTCTAATCTCTTCATCCAGGTCAGAGGGGAAGAGCACCTCACAATTTCGTGTCCTTAATCACAAAGTTATTGAATCACCAAGTTATTATGCCACTAGATTGGATCTCCTCCAGATTCCTGTACCTCGAGCGTTCAGAGTAATTGCAAACTCCAAGATGGATCGCTGCAGTCAGAGAGACGAGTTTGTGTTCGTCTGCAAACATGAGACTTTATAACATCCGTGTGATTAAGCTAAAATTGTTATCATGTGTAATATGATGAAGAAAAAGGTTACACTTTACAATAAGGTCCCATTAGTTAATGTTACTTAAAGGGGTCATATGATGCGATTTCATTTTTTCCTTTCTCTTTAGAGTGTTACAAGCTCTTGGTGCATAAAGAAAATCTGTAAAGTTGCAAAGACTAAAGTCTCAAATCCAAAGAGATATTCTTTATAAAAGTTAAGAGTTAGCCACACCTACCTAAAACGGCTCGTTCGAACACGCCCCCACATACAGTGGGGCAAAAAAGTATTTAGTCAGCCACCAATTGTGCAAGTTCTCCCACTTAAAAAGATGAGAGAGGCCTGTAATTTTCATCATAGGTATACCTCAACTATGAGAGACAAAATGAGAAAAAAAAATCCAGAAAATCACATTGTAGGATTTTTAAAGAATT
>NW_015665797.1:56628-62755 GCF_001515625.1 Sinocyclocheilus rhinocerous | reverse complement strand
GTTTTGTAAAAATCGACGCGTTTCAAAAAGGCGGGGCATAGAGGAGAAACAATAATGTACAGTATGTGGAAAATAATGTGTTTTTTTAACTTTAAACCGCATAAACACATTTCATTACACCAAATACACAAAATAATGTTCTTTTTAGCAGCATCATATGACCCCTTTAATGCATTAACTAGCCTTAATTGGCAGCACATTTGTTACAGTATTAATCTTTCTTAATGTTAGTTAATAAAAATACAATTGTTCATTGTTAGTTTGTATTGGTTTACTAAATAACACAAACCAACTCATATGTTATGATTTATATGCAAATGTAAATTTTTTAGAAAGAAATAAAATAAAAACAAAAATGTTTAAGAAGACTGTACAAAAAATGTACAAATGAGATTCAGTAAAAATTCATACAAATTAGTAACAAATCCACCAAAATGTAAAATAGTTATGAATTTTCATGAGCATGGGGAAAACAAATAGAACAATAAAAATCCTCTTAAATTTTCACTTTGATTAGTTTGCTCAATCACGTTGCCAAATAACATGTACCTTCAACATACTTTTTTTTTTTTTTTTTAGTCAAGTTTTGCATCAAATAAAATGTGATTTTCACCCCTTGTAAATACCATGGTGTTCATATATGGTAAACGTTGATCACCATAGTGTTACTATATGATTCCATCACTGTACCATAGTACCTCAAGTCTGTAAAACACAAACTTTGCTTCCTAACTAACTCCTAGATCAAGTGTAGAGCTGTTCCAACTGCAGATTGTAATTTTAATTTTAAATGTCCTGAATCCAGAATGAGTCTTCCTAAAGTCAAGTGAAAAGTTGTTCAATGAAAAGCTGCAGAGGTGCTAATGAACGCTCGGAAGCTCTCTCTCCAATTATGAAACACACCCATGTTGCTTCACCCAGAGTTTTCAAGTCACAGATGGCAAGAAACAACATCAAGCAGTCAGCAATAATGCCCAATATGCAAGCTCTCCAGTGGATAGCAGCGATCTGCTGCTCATTTTAAAAGCTGAACGTACTCACAAGTGCAATCATGCATGGCTAATGGATGTCATGCCAGCGCCAGTTTGATGCAAAAAGGTAAGCACATGTATATTCAAGATATTTGTGGATCACTAAAATCTGTTGACGCTAACATCATTTTCATGTCATGTTTGAATGCACAAACTCCTAAGTCAATAAGTCACCTGTCTTAGGAGCTCCACCAGGGACTGATTTGAATAAAGCATATAATTAAAAAAACTAATTTAATTCCAGAGCTCTAGGATCAACATAGTGCATTCCCTAAAGTGCTCAATACAAAGCCTCGGATATGTTCTCAGCCCACCAAACGCATATATTAAACAGCATTTAGTCAGCATGCATCTCTTGACTACATTTATGTTTTCCAGGAGCTCACTGAGGAATAATGGCAGTGAGTGTGATAGGAAATTAGAATTTATTGTACTAAATTAATGTGCTAAATTGACAAATCTATAAAAACAACATTTTGTTTCACAAGATTGTTTCATGTTTTTTACTTCAAAATGTCATATTTCACACACTTTAATAATGAAATAATAACCCCGCCACTGGACTAGGCAACTCTGACCACGCCGGTCCCAAGCCCGGATAAAGTAGGAGGGTTGGGATAGGGCTAACAACCCCATACAACCCCTAACAAAACCTTATATTCTACTGAAACGCCAAGAAACCGAAAACAAACTCACTTAATCAGTGGTGGAGATGACCAAGTCCCTGTGATGGACTTGGATAAAAGCCCCCCTGCGGCTGCCCAACGCCCGATGATTGGCTCATTCTTCTGCACCAAGACTAAGACCCTCATCGGCACGTGAAATATCCGGTCACTTTACCGAACTGGATCGCCTCGACATCCTTGGCCTCGCCAAGATCCGCTGGACTGTCTCTAACCGCATCGTCAGCGATGGAAAAACGATCTTATATGCCGGCCACGACAACGAGCACCTACAAGGTGCTGGAATTGTCCTATTAATGTCAGCTGCTGTGGCACTGATTGGATGGAAGCCTTCCTCGGATCGAATATCACCGCACAGTTCCACGCCCGGCACACAAAGATCACGGTCATACAATCCTACTCCCCAATGGAGGACACCGATGATGCAGCGAACGACACTTTCTATGACCTACTCCAAGAGGAATTCACTAGCGTCCCTCATCACAATGTCCTCCTACTGATCGGTGACTATAATGCCCAGCTCGATGGCAATCCCACCAGCAAACGAACAATTATGGCAATCCACTACATCTGCATCGGAAAACGCTGGTGGTCATCCTTCTTCAGGGTCAGAAGTCGACGTGGTACAGATGGAATCGGATCATAATTTGCTTGTCACTAACTGCCGGCTCCAACTCTCGCACCCCCTGCACCACTGTTTGCGGCCATTCGACATCATTAAGTTTAAGGATCTGCCCACAGCTCAAGAATTCCAACTCGAACTCCGGAACCAATTCAAACTATTGTCAGGAACTGAAGACGATGAGACAATGAGAAAGTGTTATCGCTCTTCCAATGTACTGTTGTCGCAAGTGCCGATTTGGCAATCTGGAGGAAACATGGCTCGTATCGAGAATGATGGATTAAGAATGACACCTGGGACCTCATTGATGCCCGGTGACACCGAAAGCAACTGTAGAACCAAGCCCTTCCAGGATCTGATCGTAATGCTGCTGAAGAGCCGAATCGAATAGTCAATAGATTGGTCAAAATAAATTGTCACCATGATAAGCAGAACTGGATCGAGCAGAAAGGTCAAGAAGCACAGGAAACTGCCTACAGAAATGACACACAAACATTATACCGAATCATTTGAGAGCTCAGCGGATCCGCTTTCTGGGAGCGGAGTACTGATCAGAGATAAAGATGGTCATCCACTGCTGACGGATGAAGCACAAGAGAGACGTTTGGTGGAACACAGTGTCAGAGTTTAGTGATGAGTTATTCTTGGCCATAGTTGACATACTTGTGGAAAACAGACCGATCTCAACCGTGGAGACTGAAGAGGCAGTTATGGCCCTCCGGAGTGGCCGCGCACCCGGCATCGACAAGATATTGTGGAAATGCTCAAGTACGGTGGCCAAGTTCTAGTCTACGAGATGACTGCCTTGATGAACCGATGTTGGACTACATCGTCAGTCCCGGCAGATTGGAGATGAGGCGTTATTGGTGAGGTATCACGTTACTCTTCTTCCCCCACAAGGTTTCGTGCTCAGTTCTTCTTCAGCGCCTCTGCTGAGCAACCGATGCACAATTGCGAGAGGAGCAGTCCGGTTTTCAAAGTGGGAGATTGTGCATCGAACAAGTTTTTGTCCTGAGGAATATTATCAAGCAAAGAACCGTGTTCCAACAGAAACTATCGATTAACGTAGTTAGTTTTACAAAGGCTTTCCATAGCATTCATCGAGAAACACTGTGGAAGATAGCGCAAAGCTACGCAATCCTGGCAAAGTCCGTCGACATTTTGCAGAACATCTACTGTGAAACCAGCTGCTGCGTTTGCACGGAACGAGGCAATTCAGACTACTTCTGGATTAATGCTGGTGTCCGCCAGGGATTTGTGGTCTCATCATTCATCTTCATCCTTGCCCTAGATTTCGTCATGTGACGTGTCACCGAACCGGGCTACTATGGCTTTCCTCGGGAGAGATGGTAGACGAATTGCAGATCTGGATTTTGCTAACGATATTGCCCTCCTTGAAGCTACCCAACGATCCCTCAACGAGCTTAGTAGAGCACAAGGCAGTGAAGATCGAACTCCGGATCAGTGCCTCCAAGAGTAAAATCCTTCATGTCGGCTATGCACACGTCCATACCCCCATCCTTGTTGGTCAGCAACCATTTGAAGAAGTCGATTACTTTATGTACCTTGGCTGCATCACAGACCCAGATGGCGGCTCGGACAAGAATGTCTCACGTCAGATTGGAAAAGCATCTGCAACCAGCTACAGCAAATGCCCATCTGGAGGTAAGCGACCATCACTTTGCAAAAGAAGATTTGCCTCCTAAACTCGATTGTCTTCACGACGGCCACATATGCTAGTGAAACGTGGAAGTCATCCGCAGCGATCACTACAAGGCTGAAAGTTTTCCAACAAAGATGCTTACACTGGATCTTAAAAATGTAATAACATGACTGAATCTCCAACAAAGAAGTTCACCGCCTCACCGCCATGCTCCGGTTCTGGTTCGCAGGTCACATACTATGCAAACCCCCAGACCGCTTACTGAAAGCCACCATACTGTGGATGCCTGCCCAGGGGAAACAAAAGCAGGACCGGCCGAGGCAATCCTGGTGCCGCTCATTCAAGTCAAGTCAAGTCAAGTCAAGTTTATTTGTACAGCGCTTTGTGATAACAAGGCGCTCTGATTGTTTTTGTTGTAGAATACGATGGGGGATATATTCACACATTATAGAAACGAAAATGATGGTGTATAAAATTGATTTTAAGATAAAAAATTAGACGACAAAGAATTAACTTGACGGAGCTCAAACTCAAAACACACGGCAGCAACAAAAAACTCATTGATGATTTACATGCTATCGGCCTATTATGGGAAGAAGTTGCCGATTGAGCTCATTGGAGATTGCTTGGCACGTGATGCACCAGTCAGCGCAGGAGGAACAAAGTGCTAAATAATAATAATAATAATAAAATGACAAAAGTGCACAACAAAATTATTAAAACTTTAACTAAAATTTAAATGAAAACAGAAAATATAAAAATAAACAACAAACAGTAGAATATTATCTCAATGATACAAAAAAAAACACTGGTTTAATTCAATGTGTCACTTGCCATTATTTATTAATTAAGTTATTTATTTATTTATTTTTTATTATAATTTTTTTTAGTTAAAACATTACTTGTTATGATCATATTTGTACTAACTAGTTAATCCATTAGCTCTTGTCTTATAGTTTGCATAATAAATGTTTGTATATTATTTCAATACAGGGAATCTCACAACTGTGTCATTGCACTGGATGGAGTTGAGCAAACGCATTGTACAGCATGCGATAGTTCACACTTTAGCTTTCTCTCATTCTCAGTCAGCCATCCTGTTTTGACATTTTAAAGCAGCATCTTAATGATGTGTTTTCCAGTGGACTTCTGGAGCAGCAGACAAGCACAAACAGAATAGAAGCAGGTATGAAATACTGCAGCCGTATTCATCAGCGCTCGCCTGAGAGGTTGTCCATCAAACTGATTGCACATTGAATTAAAGGCCTGTTCTCACAGTGATGGTGTCGTCTGTCATCAGCAGGCTGTGGAAGATAAAGCTCTACCTGTTTGGGTGATGTATGACCAAAACAACACACTCACATTAATGCAGCCCAAAAGAAATGCGTGAAAAAAGCAAATAAATATCCCACTGATAGGTTTCCCTTTCTATCAGATGTTTGGATTGATGCTGGTCTGATCAAACCCTCCAGTACCACAATATGAAAACTGGACACTGTGTGAAGCATATGAAGCTCCTCAGCGTGTTCATGATGGATTTATGCAACGTGATCTCATGACAATTCGTATGTATTTTACCTAAAATGTGGTTCTACAAAGTGTACATTACTTAAGAGTTTCACCGGCACTGAAACATACAATACTGATGTATTTTCAGCATTTAAACGTACAATACTGACATATTGACGACACCTAAAATGTAATTTATTTACGTATGAACAACTTTACAGCCTTACAAATTAATCATTATGGATATTGAAAACGCACTATTAACATTTTATTATATTCAGTTGTCATATCGGATTTCGTTTATTCGGATGTTTTGCTGAACGTTGTACTTGGCGGAGCAGCTATGCTGATCAAGCGCTTCAGGACGTGCAGACGGGGGAAGAGAGCCGGCGTGCTCATGAAGCTCAGGAAGCGCGGATTCAGAACGGCGTTGCCTAGCATCCATCTGGCGAATCTCCGCTCTCTACCCAACAAAACGGACGAACTTCTTCTGCTCTCCCGGACAAATAAGGATTTTTCACACTCTGCTGCTCTGTGTTTCACGGAAACCTGGCTGAATGACGCCATTCCGGACAGCGCGCTACAACTGCCCGGCTTTCAGCTGTTTAGAGCAGACCGC
>NW_015665797.1:45325-56618 GCF_001515625.1 Sinocyclocheilus rhinocerous | reverse complement strand
TTTTTTGTGGTTTATATTTATGCATGTGTATTTTATTCACATCTTATTTTTATTATCTGTGTGTTGTTGTTGTCTCCGTGTACTGGAAGCTTGTGACACTATAACAAATTCTTTGTATGTGCAAACATACTTGGCAATAAAGCTCTTTCTGATTCTGATTTTGATTCATATCAATGGCATTATGTTTTCAAATGCATTATTAAATTAAGTTTACTCATTTACTTAATATGAAATAACATTTCGTTACGTGATGTTTGCTGCCAACTCATTTTGAAGAATACATCATGTTAAACAAGACTACACTTTAAACCCTTAAAATGACATTGACAAAATAGCATTTCTGCAATCGTTTAACCATCACTTATTATGTAATATGTACTTTGTTTGCCATGGGACACAAAAGGTGTTTTATCCGACATGCTGTGACTGACAATAGAACCATAAAATAGAATACACCAAAAAACAAAACGCAACATAATTACAAAAGGAATAAATTGTATTTGTATGCTGTAATCCAAATCTTCAGAATCCATACGTCTGTGAGTAACAGTCCCAAATTCAAGCCTTTATTCGGCGAACTTCATCTTCATCCTGAGCAGCGACCATAAGCAGCAATTCCCGCGCTGACACACTCGTTACAAATGTAAAATTGCCGCTTCAAGAAACTCTATGACAGGTTTTACGGCAGGAAAATCGAATGCTTATTGGCTCTCACCTGCTTTGTCACAGATTGCGACATGCCGTGTTTCTGGTGAGGTGTGTTTGAATGAGAAATGCGCACCTTCACGCTGTCAGTCCCTCTCAGTAGCAGCAGTGTGACAGATGACAGGACCGAAACAAAAAGTAAGCGGCGCCCCTTCTTCCCATTTGGTTTCCGTTTCTGAAAGTTTTCTGTTTTCCGTTTTCCCCCCTGCGATCCATGGAAATTGCCTCTCGATTCTCTGCCCTAGCCCGCAGAGATCTCCCGTTCGTGGAGTATGCCCGGGAATTCTGCGGGCTAGCCATGATGACAGTGTTGGATGATGCCACGCTGAATTCGCTGTTCTGTATCAGGGCCAACTACCATCACCCCGTGGACCTCCCAGACACCACTGGACTGTGCTTGAGGGAAGGTATCCTCTGGTGTCTGGAGAGTGTCCGGCCCCGATTCAGAACCAGCCCACAGTCAAGTCTACTGGCCAATCCTCAGTCAAGGCCGCCGGCAGCTGCACAGTCAAGCCCGCCGGCCGCTCCGAAGTCAAGCCCACTGGCTGCTCCCTGGTCAAGCCCGCTGGCCGTTCCTCAGTCAAGCCCGCCGGCCGCTGCATTCTCAAGCCCTCAGCTGACAACAGCTGCCTCCTTCACCTCTGCTCTAAAGAGGAATCTGAGGAGGAAGCGACTGTTGGCTCGAGCCCATGAGTCCGCTCCAGTGTCGGCTTCAGCCCCTGAGACTGCTCCAGTGTCGACTCCAGCCCCTGAGTCCACTCCAGTGTTGGCTCCAGTCCCTGAGTCCGCTCCAGTGTCGGCTCCAGCCCCTGAGTCCACTCCAGTGTTGGCTCCAGCCCCTGAGTCCGCTCCAGTGTCGGCTCCAGTCCCTGAGTCCGCTCCAGTGTCTGCTCCAGCCCCTGAGTCCACTCCAGAAAGGGCTCCACTTCCCACGTCCAGCCCAAGGAGGGCTCCAGTCCCCACGTCTAGCCCAGCGAGGGCTTCAGTTCCCACGTCCAGCCAACAGAGGGCTCCTGTTCCCACGTCAAGCCCAGGGAGGGCCACAGTTCCCGAGTCAGGCCCACGGATATTTTCCCCAAGGAATTTTTTTTTTGGGGGGGGGGTATAGGGATCCAGCTGTAGAGGCCGGGCCGAGTGCCGAGGCCAGGCAAAGCCCCCTGAGTTCCCTGCTCCGCCATGGCCCCCTGAACTGTCTGGTCCGCCATGGCTCCCTAGTCTGCCTTCTCCGCCATGGCCCCCTGAACTGTCTGCTCCGCCATGGCCCCCTGGACTGCCTGCTCTGCCATGGCTTCCTAGTCTGCCAATTAACACATTAAGTTACACTATTAGTTAATACTATATGTTATTAAGGATTTAATAGATGATGAGACATTTAATTAATAGCAATTAATATATTACTTAATCTATTAAACAGATTTTACAGCAAATGTTATTAATTTACTTTTTATTAGTTGCTGATTTAGTAATCATTAATGAATGTTTTAGTTCTTAATTAGTCGTGCATTAACTCATGATTATCTGTGCATTAGTTAGGAATGAATTAATGCTTATTACTGCACCCATATTGTAAAGTGTTACCCTGTTTTTCTGCAAATGCAAAAAAAAAAAAGAGCAACACCATTAAATTCATCTTACTGTACAATAAATGCAAATATAATACTGCAAAACACCAATTTATTCATATATTTTATTTCAGAGTCAAAACCATAGTGATTAACAGCAGGTTTGAATTATTATGCTAAGATGTAGGGGTTCAGATGAATCGGCTGATTGTTTATTTAATCAGTGAATTATTTACATACTGTGAACTGTGCAAACAAACCATTTCACTAAAACGAGCAAGGCATACCAATGAAAGGTTTGAGAGAGTGCAAAGAGCGATTATTTGTTATTGTCTTTGCTAGCTGAAACTAGCTGAACTACTGTAGCACTACTGTGTTAGTAGCAACGCTGCTTTAGTTAGTAACAGCACTGACATAGAAAAATGAAGAAAAAAAATAGTGAAGTAAAGAGAACCTGACAGAGGAAAACAACAACAAAAAAAGCTTGACTCCAAAAGTACAGTTTTCATTCTATCACATAGATGACATTTGCCCTAAAAATCTCTTGCATCATCTAAAATTAAGCCAATTTATTGGTTTGAAGATTATTATATTTCCTTTTTCATCTGTTTTGAGCAGAGACGCTTCCATTCCCCCTTCAGTCACAGACAAATAATTAGGTTAACGACCCTGTTTCACTGAGATGATGCAATTAGGCGAAAAACTCCAGAACGAAGCTGACCGCCAGCATTTCCCAGGCATAATCAACTTGGCACTGAATATCATGTGCTGTGACAGAGGAAAGACACATATGCACACACTGATACACACACAACACTCATATACACACAAACACACGTGGAAAAAGGGACAAGTGTCAAAAATACTGTATCTTATGATTAAACCTAAGTGTTTCCAGGGATAAAGCAACATGACAGAAAAAGTAAAAATTGCCACATCTGCAAGCAGAATTCAAAGAAATGAAAAAATCTGCCAAATGGTTGTGTTACTTTTTCTAGAGGTTTAAATTAAATTATTCACTATATTTCAATCAAATAGTAACAATTATTTGATCTTTTTTCATGCAAATAAGGCTGTGCCTTTTACACAAATCTGTGCTGTTTGCCTGCCGCAATTAGTGTTAAACAGTAACATTTGCATCTGTTGAAAGCAGGCACTAAATTAATATCATTTAAAAGCAATGTTGTGTTTATTTTCTATTGATCATAGAAGCATTTATTCAGTAAATCATGTCAAAGAATGTTCTAACCAGTTCCAAATCAAGACTCAAAGTTGACAAATTCAGTTTTCAGCATTGTAAGGAGGTGATTCATTTGGCTGGATTACAGTGTTGAAGTGATGATGTGCCAATAAAGTACAGCAGATTGCAAGAGTCCGCTGCATCCTCTACATCCTAACATTCAGAACCGACCCGCAATGTCAGAAACTTCACCATGCCAGTTGCGTTCAGCACATCTGGGCACATTTGCAGAGTTACCAGATTCAGGTCATTTCTTAAGTGAATCGGGCTCTAAAAAACTGCAGACAGTGCATGCAAATAATCAACCAGCTATGAGCATAGAGAGGACTCCATAGACAACAATGGATTGTACATTTGGGCATCACTTCTGTCCAAAACATCTTCTGTCTTTCTTGTATGCACATGTGGGAATACGAATGCACTATAATTCTCTAGGTTGTCTAAAGCTCTGCTGGGATGAGCAGTTTCTGTTCCACTGATGTTAGACATCCTTCTAATGCCTGGTCCAAATAGCAGACCTCCGGTCACGCATCCACGGCTGCCGAGAAATTGGAGGAAAGCCGGGGAAGCGATCGAAAGAGTGCATTTACATGTCTGTTCTCCATTCCAGACCTTACATGAATTCACGGGAGGAATATATCAGAATGGCTGAATGTTTATCCTTTTCCTGCAAACTTCACTGTGTCAGATGCATATTTCACTCAAATTTTAATCCCATCGAAACGCACGAGTGCCCAGTCCAGGTTTTACCCACCTTTATTTTTACAGTCTCTCGTCTCAACGTCCCGGAGCAACTGAAATCTCTAACACACTCCATCACAATCCTGAACCCTCCAAAAACTGCAATCCTCTCCTCAGAAGACAAAAAGGATGCAAGGTGCCGAGCGCAGCGCTCCAGACGATCCCTCATGAGGAGCAGATAGCCAGTGCAGATGTGGGTGGACGGGATTGACATGTAATGCACGCTCTCAGAAAGAAGGCAGACTGCAGCCAGAGAATCATCAGCAGTGTGTGTGTGTATTGTTTGACTCCGGCAGACAGACAGAGGCTGAGCCGGCAGCGAGACACACAGTCAAACACACACAGCACACACCGCCGCTTGACGAGCTTCATACACTCCAGCACTGCTGTGCTGCCTCTGTCTGAGGATGGATGTTTGTTGGTTTGGAGGGAATGAGCTGTGCTTTTTTTTCTTTCTTTCTTTCTCTCACTCACACATGCAGAGCTCAGGGATAAAACAGCATTTGAAACTGAAGCAGGCTTCACAGTCCCGTGTCTGTCAGTCTCTCACTGATCACATGCGGGATGCTGTTCCGCAGACTCTAGCTGGATGGCAGCAGCATCCGCCTGTAGGAGACGACAGAGTCCCGTCTGAAAGCTTTGTCTCAGATGACGAGAGACACAAATATCACAGCATGCAGGAATTTGATGATATTCACATCTAACTGAATAAAATTCTATGAACCCCCTCATTTCAGATCTGATGCATGTCTTATGAACTCCAAAACACAGATTTGTAAATGCTTGTATATTAGTTCCATTTTTAAAAGGTTCAGTTTGGGTTGATTCAGGTTTATTGCTTTTTCTGTTGGGCTTAGACACAACTTTTACCTAATGGTTGTTCTGTGTGCATAACACAAAATGGATTTCTGTGCAATAATTCCTGCTTCAGGACAGAGTTTAGATGTTGATAGATTATAAATGGCTCTCACGTTCTGTGGAGCGAATCCTCCTCCTCACAAGCTGCCAGCGAGACTCCTGCAGTTTGTTGTGTCTGACTAGCGTGTGATGATGTAAGTATGTGTCATTTCAGGCCGTGGCAGATAATCAGACACATTCAACTGGCAGAAATCCAGCCTTAATCAGACATTCAGCTTAGAAGATTAATCATATCATATTTACAAGCATCAAATGCATTGCCTAAAGGAAGAGTTCAACAACAACACAAAAAGTTCTGTCATTACTTACTCACCCTTGTGATTTCCCAAAGCTGCATTCTGTTATTTTCTCATGGAACACACAGCAGAAAAGTATTAGAAATCTTTGAAGAATCGTCACACAGCTCTTGGTGTAAAACACCAGCTCATAGTGATCAGTAGCAATCAAACTCCAGTCAAACTCCAAAGAGAGAAAAACTTAAGAAGTGTTGTCCATTATGCTTCATATTGCAAGTTTTAAGTTTTCTCTTCTGAAAAAAAAAAAAGTACACAGAAGTAATATACTTAAGAAAGTGCATCTGCCTTCAAAGAAAATGTATTATAGTTTAAATTTATATTAAATACAATAAACTGAAATTTACACTAATTATTTTTACCCACTTTAGTAGGACTTAAGTAAATCTTTATATTGAATTTCATAATTACTTCTATTGTAGTTGAAATATGGTTAAAGTGTACTCCTGACAATAATTTACTGTATGGTAAACTAAAATATACTTTAATGTAATTTATATTGAAACCTGTGCCATGTGTTTAAATATGTTTGTAGTTACACATTTGTAATGATGAAGCTGCAATTTAGTTCATTTTAAATGTAATTAACAATATTACACACTACAGTTAAAATTACAGTGTATAATCAAGTATTTTACATGTGCTTTAGTATTCTAGTCAACACATCAAAATGTTTACTTTAAAGCATGGCAAACAATTATTAAAAAATAATTATTTAAAATGTACTTTCAAGAATACTTTTAATTTGACATTTACAAAGTGCACCTTTTAAAAGTGTGTTAAACATAGTCATGAAAGTGTCTTTAAATCACTTAAACCTGCGAGTATAATTTTTCAAAACATACACAATTTGAAGTTCACTACAAACTCAAATTCAGTACAATTAAGCATACTTCTTTTTCACAAGACTTTTAAAACCATACAACAATTTTGTGTGTGTTTTGAGTCAGTTCCTAACTCGGAGCATCATGTGACTTCAGAATATAGCGCACATGAGTCTAGTGGACTACATTATAATGATATTATGGTGTTTTTTTGTTTGTTTGTTTTTTGGTGCTGCTTAACTTTATTTTGATCTTGACAACCGCTGGTCACTATGAAATGCTCTCTCATTTTACGGCATGAAACTTCAGCTTGAAATGACATGAGGAAATAATGGCAAAGCTCATTTTTAGGTGAACTACTTCTTTAAGAGTAAAGTCTCATGCTCTCTAACAGGAGCTGTTCCCAGGGTGGGTAAAAGTGCCACCGTTGCAGATTAATGCCATTGGTTTGTGAGTGCAGCTTTACCTCTGTAAAAGGTAGCAGTGTTTGGGAGGGGATTCATGGCATGTCAACGTGTGTTTGAACACCTGCAGGAAGTCTCACACTGGCAGCAGAGGCACAGGAAGTCAGCTTTTCCATGGCTGACTTGGTCAACAAACACAGCCTCACCCAGAACACCCAGTTGGGAGTGTCCCGCACAGAACTGTTAGTGTGCTCATTTCCCAGGGTGGGACTGGACTGGACCACAGCGTTATCTCCAAACATTTCCTCGGAAAACTCTGTTTTTGACTCTGATTTGGGGAGAAACCGTGAGGGCTGAATATCACCACTGTAGATGAGTAAAGATGGATTAACATTGGAGAACATCACAAGATCCGTCAATCAATCATTGATCCATCTTTCAATTTAGGTTGACTTCATTTTACAGGGTTTGGGCTGTGCTGTAAAATAAGAACAGCTCAAAATGTTCCAGAAGAAAATAAACAGGATGAAAAAACTGCATGTACCTATAATACCATAAACACGTGGTTTTACTTTAAAGGTGCATACTGGACGAGTGCTTAAGATTCCCATCCTTCGACAAGAGTTCAAATGAGACTTTCAACAAGACATGCTTCTTTGTGATGAGGACACTATTATCTTGACAACTGAAATATCACATATTGGATGGAGCCAAATAAAATATTACCATACAGCAGTATGCCCACAGTTACCATACATGTTACTTCCTATAAACTCCAGTGAATAAGATCTCAGTTTAAGTGCAATTGAGTTTATAAAAAAAGCTCTCGTAACAAAAGAAGATGGGATTCAATGTTAAAATAAGTCTACTCAAAAGCATCTGAAGGGTAGACATCCCTAAAGACTGCACCGGTTGTCTCTCAGCATGGGATATGGCGTGGGATCTTCTCGAGGAGTTATCCCTAGCCCCCTTTGAGCCATTGGAGTTAGTGTCAGAGAAACATGTCACGCTAAAGATGGCTTTCTTGTTGGCCATTACATCCTTTAAGCGAGTTGGGGGACTTTTACGCTTTGTCTGTCGATCTATAATCACAATTCCATCCTCCACCGCATGTGTCGGCAGACCAAGAGAGGCTTAATTTGCTTTGCCCTGTGCGAGCATTGGAGATGTATGTTCTAAAGTCTTATCAGTAGAAGAGATCAGACTAGTTGTTGGTGTTTTTCGGGTCACCCAGGAAGGTATCCCCAGCCTCTAAACGTTCGAGAGTCTGGGACTCTGCACATCATCATCTGCAGGGTGCAATTTGGTGACAGAAACGGTACGCCGTTGTCAGGCGGACCCACAATCTATCATATCTACCTGGACAGAAGGTCTGGCTTTCAACAAGGGATATCTGGCTCAGCTTGCCCTGTAAAGAAATAAGTTCCAGATTCATTGGTCACTTTGAGATCGCAAGGGAGATCAACCCAGTCACCTTTGAACTGAAATTACCAGCCAGTTACTGTATTCATTCTGTTTTCCATGTCTCACAGTTAAAGCTATATCACTCACCTGTCTCTCCTGTCTTCACAGAGCCTGGCACCGTGGTCAAGCCACCCCTGCCACCAATCGAAGAGGACAGAGGAGTCTTCACAGTCAAGGAGATCTTGGACTCTCAACCTCGAAATTGTAGTCTGGAGTATCTGGTTGACTTGGTGGGCTACGGGCCAGAGGAACACTCTTGGGTACCCCAAGATGATATTCTTGATCCAGCTTTACTCACCTTCACTCCACGAGAACCATCCTAATCTTCTCGCGTCACGTAGCATAGGACAACCACCTCAATGTCAGGGTCCTCGGCCCTCAGGAGCGAGCTGTGGAGGGGGGTACTGTCACAGAATTGCTAGGCTCCACCCTCACTTTATCTCGCTGCTCACCTTCCTCAAAATTCTGATCACCATCACCTGGATCTCAGTCAATCTTCTCATTAACCACCCTGCATATAAACCCGCACCACACACACCTTCTTCGTCTGGTCTACGGCTAGGATTGTCATATGAGCTACTTACCTGTGAATACTTACCTCCGTGTGAATCTCCCATCTCCTTCTCCAGTGCGCTCCAACCCCTGGTTCCATTTCCCTGATTGACACCTCAGTACCTGTAAGACAAGAAGGCTACATTACTCATCTCATCCACTGTATCAAAGGTGTGTGTGCTGCTACTCACCTGGACTGTCCTCTTCACCACTTCTGTGCTTGTTGCAATTACCTCATCTGCTTACTGCCATAATTGCATTGTTGTCAATAAACTGTTTTCATTGAGTATACTCAAATGCTTCCTCTGAGTCTGTGTTCTCTTGACATAAATATACCTATATATAATATAAAAGATTCATAAAGATATTTATGTTATTCAAATCATGCATAGACAAAAAACAGTGGCACGTTATTTTACAGTTATGTTCCCCATGTACATACTATGTACTTATTATAGCAATTACAATAACTGGGTAATAACTAGGTATTAACTCTGAACTTACCCCTAAATCTAACCTTAACCCATGTAGTTACCTTATACTACCAGTCCTTTCTTAGATAAGCACACTGCGATTACACTGTAAGAACATGTACTGTAAAATAAAGTGTAACACAAAAAACTTTATGTTTCAGATACTGTCTGAACATCCATATTGTACATTTCAGTGTATATTCAAACATACAAAGTGTTAACATTATGCATGCATAGTTTTTTACAAACATATATATATATACAGAGTTCTGGCATGAAACTCTAGATGGCGCAGTCTGATAGGTCTAACTCAATCTGACCTAATGACATCATCACATGGCACAGCTGATTGGTTCTCTCCTGTATCGGTAGCCAATGAGCTCGCTTCTCAACATTCAAATATGTGCTTGCAGTAGCATTTGCAGCTTGCTTCAGAACAGTGAGATCAACATTTAAGATAAGTGAATGCTCTTCAAATCCATATCGCTGTGTGTGTTGCGTGGTCTGCCTAATTGAATTAAAAAATGAGCAACCATAATCAAGTTTAAACTAAGTGTCATGTTAGCAGTTTGCATTGTATGCAGGAGTAAATATTAAGCATATTAGCAGCAGCATTTAGCATCTGTGTTTATACAGCTGGAGCAAAATGCAGTTTAGAGCATATGTAATCGTGTATGCATTTCAACAAGGGTTCGCCATATACATCGGTGATTATCCCAGTGTTCACGTTCATTATTTCTTAGGTCGATGTTTTCATCGTGATGAGTGTGTGGTTGATTTCAGCTGCACACAGCGTCAGAAGCACGCGCTTATTGCAGTCATATCAATGAAAGTGTTGGGGAGACGCTGAAGATCACTATCTACGGCTGTATTATCTTCACTTCCGAGTGAAATGCATTATGGGTAGTGTAGTTCGGAGAAATGTGCTCGTGCGACGTGTGCTCTCACTGTGCTGTGTAATTCAGAAAACGGAGAAAGAACATTTATATTCTGCTTTTATTTCAGTTAATTCAGGTCAGTCCACCCAGGGGTTTTTGCGCACTGTAACTTTGACAACATTTATCTACATGAGAGAGTAAAATGGCATGCATCGGCTAACTTTGTCCGTCTCATCATTGCACGAACATGAATTAACAAGCTGTTACGCTGCTGCTGGGACTGATGAAGTGGAGAATGTAACATCAGTTATCAAATGACTAAATTATGATATTTGCTCAGGTTGGTGCTGGGGTCTTATCTATCGGATTGCAACACATATCCATTTTATTAATTAAACATTACACATAGCGCACGTCTAATTAGAGTTAAGCCAGTCGGCGTGGTAGCCCAGGCACACATAGATAGTAATACATGCGCTTCTCATGGCTCTTCGGAGCAGCAGCAGTACATATGTATTGGCGATAGATCTGCTTGTTGGGGGGTGTTTTGTTCTTGTTTTGGCTTGTATTGTCCCTGTATGTCTCCTGCTTTGTGGGGGGTTATTTCATGTATGAAGCAATATTTCTTACATGCTCACAGCAGCATGTTGTGGATGTATTGGCAGTAGCAAGCCTCGGTACTTGCTTTGCTGCTGCAGCAGCAGAATAGCAGATCTATTCCACCAAGACCAAATACATTAACATTGTCATGTACATTACCATGCCAACCCCATTGAGAGTTGTCATACAGAGTTCTGGCATGAAACTCTAGATGGCGCAGTCCGATAGGTCTAACTCAATCTGACCTAATGACATCATTATCACATGGCACAACTGATTGGTTCTCTCCTGTATCGGTAGCCAATGAACTCGCTGCTTAATATGCAAATATATGATTAGTGCTTGCCGTAGCAGTTGCAGCTTGCTTCAGAAACTTGCTTCCCCAGCTCCACCTGTATAGATCTGCTACGAGGTGATTCATGTACGCTATATGGGGGTTATTTCATATATGTTATATTTGTGGATGTATTGTTAGTAGCAAGTCTCGGTACTTGCTCTGCCGCAGTAGCAGCAGCATAGCAGATCTCGGAAAAGACCAAATACATTAACATTGTCATGTACATTACCATGCCAATCCCTCCGAGAGTTGTCATAACAGAAATATATATATATATATATTGTCAACCCTATTAGAAGATG
>NW_015665797.1:41608-45133 GCF_001515625.1 Sinocyclocheilus rhinocerous | reverse complement strand
TTATATATATATATATATATATATATATATATATATGCCTTTCGTTGTTTTGTCGCACAGAAGGAGCTCTCATACCTCTGTGTTGCATTATTTAATGTGCGTTACTCTTACTTAAAATAGATTGTGTGTCATTTCAAACCAATTTGTTGGTCATAATAGCGTGATTAAAAAGTGTATTTGTTACACAAAAGAATGCACTGCACTACATAAGGCATTAAAAAAAAAATCAGATTACCCACCAGTTAACCAACAGATAATCTGTTATGAGTTTTTTTTTTTTTCATTCGAATACAACATGCATCCAGCTTCAGTCAGATGATTTTTGTCCTCCTACATTTACAGTTGCATTTACTCATTTAGCAGACACTTTTATCCAAAGCCACTTACAAATGAGGAATACAATATGTGATTCGTCATAAAGATGCAATAAACATGAGAAGTGCTAGTAATACAAAGTTTCAGACATTGTTTATATTAGTACAAGCTGCGACAGAGAGGGATTAAAGAAAAGTGAAAGCACTAAGGAAGGACTTTTTTCAGCAGATTGCAGTTATTTGTTGATGGAACAGAAGAGTTTTCAGACTGAGTCTTCTTAAGGTGTTGATGTGAATGTTCCTCATTCTGACTGAGCATATGGAGCTATTGACAGTAGTCTGTGTAATTGTATATCCAAACACATAGTTCCACATGTGTCTGTCATATGGGGTGACTAACACCCATAATGCATTGACTTTGACATGTGTTGCTCTATTAAGTCTGTTGAACTTTTAATTGATTTGTTGTACTTTATCAGATTGTTCAACATTTTCAAATGGAATATTGTCAATGAGTGCACAAAGCTGTCCATTGTGATATATAATTGATCTTGACAAAATATCTAGAATATCACACCAACCAAACTCAGTAGACTCAGAAACCTCCAAACACATCATGTTGAACTGAGCGTCTCTTGGGAAGAGATTTTGGAAGACCTTTCTTGGCAGCCACACAAAACAATGTTCAACACACTGGACATTCAGGAGAATGGTCATGTGACTGAACATTGAGGTGCTACAGTGATGGGTTTGGTGTTTTTTCAGACCAGCAGAAAATGTCCATCCTGAGTTTGGTTGGTGAATTTCTTCATAGTATTGTGGCAGTTTACAGACTAGGACAATGACTTATTCACTAATGAGATCTGAATGAAAGGTGAAAAATAATAAAAAGCATAATTAAAAATGATAATTTAGTAAGGTAACATTTCTAGGAAGGTAGGAATCAAGCCTTTTTCATGTCTTTAAGCCAACCTTTAGGTGTTCTCTCTGTTTATTTTTAATAAATAACTCCAGTGCCTGACGTATGAACAGATGCACAGCAATTAAATTGAAAATAAATAAAGTTAAAGACTATATTTTCATCACTGTCCCGCTGTTGCAATATAATCATTGAGTGTATCTGATGAAAATCTGCATTGGTAAGCCAGTCTCATTCTTATTTATGCATACGCAGTTGAAAGTTATTTTAGTACAGCAAACCTTTCAGTTTTCCCAGTGTCTGCCTTTATTTGTTCATCTACCATAGGTATTTGAAGTTACAACGCATTCAGGACAGCCTACTCTTAATGACAGCGTAAAAAATATATATATTTAAGCAGCAAAAATAATGATAAATGTTATGAAACTGCACATGGACATGAAGGTTGAGGATCCAAGTGCAGTGTTTATTGTTGGGTAATCAAAAGGCGTAATCCAGAAACAGGCAGAAGATCATATACATGGGCAATCGGTCCAAACAATAACAACAGGGCAAAACACAGGCAAAGGGTAATCTAACAGACAGGGAAACAAAACCAGGAAACAAGGTTTAGGCAATGTCCACACATATTTTTATAAACAGAGTTTTTCCTTCTTCAGTTTTTAAAAAAGTCTCCGTCCACATGAAAACGCAAAAGCATGCTATGAAGGACTGTCAAGAGCATGCCAAGCCAACAGGTGGTGATATAATCTCAACCATAAAGCCATGTCTGCCAATCAGAAGCCTGAAAAAGTTTCCAGTAGGCAGAAATAACAGCGCATGCTCTGACGTCACAAGACAAAATCTCCGGTTTCGCTGTCTACACGATAACACTGCAACCGGAGTTTTTGAAAATCTTCACTCTGGCAGGAGTTTTCAAAAATGTTTGGTTTCAGTGACCTGGTGATGCGTTTGCGTGTGGACGAACAGCCAAACCGCGTAGAAAAAGTTGCGGTTTTGAAAATACCCACGTTCGTGTGGACAGGGCCTTAGAATTGCAGTACAAACACATACATGACGTAACAATGAATGATAAAGAGAACCGGGCTTTTCTAGGGTGAGCTAACAAGGCTAACAAGACACAGGAGCAAACAATGAGTGCTGATGAGTGTGTGCAAAGGATTATGGGGAATGCAGTCCAGGATAGCGTGGCAAATGTATGGGATGGAGTGCCCTCTGGTGGTTATCAAGGACACTCCAGCTGGTGATCGTGACAATAAATATGTCTGGTCATTATTAAAATCATGAGCAATTGTCTGTTGGACATTGGCATATTGTCATATAGAAAATGCATTGATGTCATTATTTTTGTGGTGGCTACATTAGAAATTCTGTATCACCAGGCCAAAAGAAAAACATTTCTCTCAAACACAAATTAAGATTTTGTCTTAAAATATATGCTGGCCAACAGATTTCACAAGATCTGCTAATATATCATGTAAAGTAAAAAAATAAAGTTGTTTATTTCTGTGGTTCACTGGTCAGGCCAGCCAAAAATTATCGGATTTTTTTTTTCAACCGCTAGACATAAACAGATGGTAGATACACTATTATGTTGAGCAGGGCCAAGTCTAAATACATTCACACATTCAGGAAAGAGGACAGAAGTTTAAAATGAAAAGCTTACCGTCACAAAAAAAATAAAAAATACAAATAAAAACTCCTACTCTCCAGCTCACCGGATCTTTCCCACAGCTTTTAAGCTCTCAGACCTTTAACCGTTTGAATTGGTGTTGATGCACTAATGCACATTCCATTAGACCCATTTTAAGACAGGTTTGCCGGCAAGGGTATCGACTGACATACCTCTCTGGCCTCTTTTGAGCTTTTAAATGATATGGTTTTGTTCATTTGGAGGAAAGTAGGAGGTGTTAGACCAAATCCACAGGGAGAGGAAGCCCGGAATCTCAGGCAGGGTTTGCAGCTGCAGCGCTGAGCATTTACCACCGTGACACTGAGCTTTCAGAAGAAACACAAATAAAACAAAACCTACAGCAGCCGTGACCTTTTCCAAAGTCCATCCACGGTCCGCTGCCCACGGCTCCTGAATCCTTCAGAAATGTGGAAGGTCTGAGTTGTGGGGCGAGAGTTATCGGGGAACATGTTCACTGAAATAATTGGGCCAGCGGCATCTTCCTCCACCTGACAGTCCCCATGTCCAGGGGCGGACTTACCCATTAGGCAAAGGTAGGCGACCGCCTTGGGCCCCCAAAAGCCAAGGGCCCCCTAAAATGCTTTTCATATAGGATATAC
>NW_015665797.1:0-41026 GCF_001515625.1 Sinocyclocheilus rhinocerous | reverse complement strand
AAAAATGACTGGCCATCTCCTAATTGGATGTGCCTTTAGAGAGAAATGCACGGATTACATAATGAAAAAGTTTCTATTTTCGATTTAAATTATTTCGTTTTAAAGTTGGAATTTTTAAGCTTTCTATGTATTTTTATCATGTCTGTAAGGCAGTTCACTGAGTTTAGGTTAATCTTTGTGAAGTGCTCCTGTTCAAGCCCGAGACGGCAGAAAGCGTTTGTTTTCTTTATTTTATAAAAGCACAACGTTTTGTTGATATTGTGAGTGCACACAAATAAAACTAGACCCTTTACAGTTTAGAATGATGTATTACTCTTACCTTTATGAGCAAAAATGACTGCGTATTTTAAGTTGTTTCCACTGTTAGAAAAAAATGCAAGTGATCGCACTGGTGCCTCCGTGTCCTGCAGAGCTTCAGCTTCCACTGCTCCGCACAAATGATTGGATATGCATATAACAGCCCACATTTATATAGGTTAAACATTTAATATATATAGGTCATATGCTTGTGATATGCTTATAACTGTTTTATACAGTATATAGATTTTATTTTAGGCAAGTCGTGATGATTTGAGAAGGCTAAATTGATCAAACATATAGGCTATGATCAATTCACTGTCTGCCGCTGGCCTTTACTTAAAAAAACAAAAAAACGTACATATTAACGAACAAAAAATACTCCAAATATTTTTTCTAAATTTACTTTATAAAAAAACGAAACGAAATATAATCACTTTTCCATTACATACAAAACTGAACTATTTTAATAGCTGAAACAGTAGTATAAGCTGTTTTTGGGAAAATGGGGGAAAAGACGGGCTAGGGCCTCTATTTGAGGTTAGAATTAGGCAGCCTTTGCACACAGGCTTACGCTGAAAACAACAAAATGGAACCTCAAGGTTGATCTAGGAAAATGTGTGCAAATGTATAGGGCCCCATTCCTATATTTTGCCTGGGGCCCCCAATTCACTAAATCCGGCCCTGCCCATGTCCCCTCCTGGCCCGAGCTCTGGAGATCAGCTCCCGCTGTACAGCTGAAGTCTCCAGATCACAGTTTAATAAGCGTGGATGATCTACCGTTTGTTTCTGGTTCAGTATGTTACTGCTGGCCTATAAAACAGCTGAGGTTCATTTGTTCCTTGCAAACAGAGTGGCAGAAGTTACAGACCAATGGATGGACATGATTCTGTGAGAGTTATGGCAAAGCATATTTTACTTTGGCCATTGGCGGGGTGCCGGTATACATCAATTAATAGTAATTAGGTTTGCCATTACACTAAATATCATTTGAACAAAACTTTACAGATTTCATAATAATCCTTGGTGTGTGAAGGTATGGTTTTTGTTAATATTTTTTATTAAATCTTATTTTTATATTTTCTGCTTTCATGTTCATTTTAATTAAAGTTTGTTGTTTTTGTCATTTTTACTATTTTTGTTTGTCTGTTTGTTTTTAAATATGTCTATATAGTTTTTTTATTAATTTTATTTGTGTTAGTTTTAGTTGTTTTATTACATCAAGATAAACTAAATGAAAATGAGAAATGTTGCCTTGTATTTTTTTATTTTCTTTTATTTTCTTTTTTGTTAACATTTATTTAATTTGAAGGAACAATTATTTTCTTATGATTTTAGTAGTAGTTATCTATAATAACCGTTTCCAACTTTACATGGCAAATCTGACTGATTGTTTATATTCACATTAGGATATTATAGATGTTGGCATTATGAATTTATGTAAATCTGCTTTGAAACAATGTATATTGTGAAAAGCGCTGTACAAATAAAATTGATTTGACTTGCTGTTAGTAACACTGTCAGAACTTCGTCAGAGGTTCAAATTCATTGTGACTACAATTAATTGGTCATCAGTGAGTTTGTCACAATAAGCCATTCGAAACGGCTAATTCTCCACTATAAGAAAATATTTTATGATTCCCAGATGACAAAAATCATGCAAATAACTTTGTTTTTGCCTTACATAAGTGTCAACCTCCGCATCCATTTTAAAAAATGACAGAGGGAGAAGTGAGAGACAGCAGAAGAAAGAAAGGATGAAGCGAAAAATGGTAATGCCATATAAAAAAGAAAAAATATGGTGTTGCAGGTTTGCCAGGTTTCCATGGCAACCACTGTAGACTTGACAAAAGCTGGGTCGATATGGCAAGTGTATGGCACAACATGAGACATTTACAGAATACAGGGAACCCATCAACACCCGGTTACCATGTTATTACTCACATCACTGATGATGATAATACTAGTTATTTTTCATGTATTTTTGTACTTATTAAGTGATATAGTTTGACTGTACACTGAGCATTAAGAAGTATATTTATAAATAATTTATATATGAAAAATCATATGAATTTATAAAGCTTGCCCTCATAAATAAGATGAGGGTCAGAAGTGCAAAATCCTGCCATGAATCTCTGCTTCCTCTCTAATCAAACATTCGGAGCTATAAAGTGACCTGGACTGTGGGTGGTTGACACGCTCACACACACACACACACACACACACACACACACAGACACACAGTTACTGGAGGGCTGCTTCATCTTAATATGCTATAATTTGTCTTCAGTTCTGTAGTTGTTCTTCACTTTTTGCAAAGTTACCAGCTGTAGCACTTGCATGCACAGCTCCACCTGTGTCTGTGCTCGCATGCGTCTGCAGCGCTGACCGTCTGAATGTAATTACCAGTTATGACCGCAGCATCTCTGAGCAGGAGGTTTCCCAGCACAGCCCAGCTGACTCTAATGCATCCTGACATCTGCTCAGAACAATGCAGGCCGGGCCTCACCCTGGGAAACATATGCCAACACCGCTACCGTCCAGCCATTCGTGGGCCGCATGAGGAAAAGGCCCAACATTAATGCAGACAGACTCATGTAGTGCAAAATCAGCTAATGCCCTTTCACCAGACATAATGCCATGTGAGCAGACGGCTTCCTTGGGCTATCTATATAGGTCAGTGCCGAGCGTCCCGTAATCTCACTTCAGATGAGCTTCCATGTTATTGGCTTGGGAGTGTTCCTTAATCAGAAGTGCTGAGATTGCAGCCATTATATTTCTGGGAGGCAATCTTTCAGAGCAGGCACAAAGTATAATATTTTTAGATGTGCTTTCATGAGATTTGTGGTAAAATTTATTTTACAAATCAGCAGAGTATTTTTAAACATCAAAGTGTTAATTTATAAAATAATTGATTTAAAACTTAGGCATACATTTTAAAAGATTGCAGTTAAATAATTTCATGGACCAACAAACAAACTATTATTTTTTATAGTTTTTTTCCCATCATCACTGACAAAAAGGTCAAATGAAGACTGACCAAGACTTTAGTTCTACAAGAGATGCTGATCCAAAATACAGATGATGCAAAAAAAAAAAAAACTTACATGCGCTTTCACAGTTTGATTTCAGTCAGACTAAAATTGTACCAATCTGGGGCTGGTTGCATAAACTGCTTAAACTAGTCTTAAAAGTTTGTCATCTATCTATCTATCTATATATCTATCTATCTATCTATCTATATAAGACACAGTCTTAACATAGTGGCATCTTAACAAATTGGCATCTTATGATATGGTTACTGTGTAAAAATGGCCTCAGGGAACTTCAGTAATTTTATGGTGACAAATTTGAGGCCACACACACAAAATAAGTTATGTCATGCAACTCTATATGGCACAGGCTGATAGGTCCTTCACATGCAATCATGTAATTTACGTGGCACAAACTGACTGGCTTCTGGTGAATGTACAGTCAATGAGATTGCTTGCTTCCATTCCAACATTCCAATAGTCTGGTTCAGTTTTTGCTGTAAGTTGGTCCTGCAGCTCTGTCAGAGTTTCCCTGAAACCCTCCACCTCCCCCAGCACCACCTGTCTATATCTGCTATGGAATTGATATATATGGTTATTATTCAGGCAGCAACAACAGCATATCTTACATGCTCACAGCAATGTGTCTGTGTATCTATTACCAGTAGCAGGTCCATACATGCTCAGCATCAGCATGCGAAGCAGATCTAGTCCACCAAGACCAAATATATTAACAATGTCCTATCCATTAACATGCTAAAATTTAAATATGTATTATACTTTTTTCCAACAATAATGATCAGCTGACTGTACATTATCCCTTAAATATTGTACATCTCTATTGTTTAATTGTAAGTTCATTTTTTGCCCAGTCTGTGTCCAATAAGTCCTTTTGTCCACGGCCTCTAAGACGGTCCCATAAAACATGTGTTCCCTCATGCCATCTCCTTGAAAGGCAAGGGCAGACAGGTGGGCAGTGAAAGACCAGGATGAGAGAGAGACCCCTGACACTAACCCTCATCTGAAAGCTCATTTGGCAGGATGCTGTCCTCCTAACAAGTACCAGGGGGACACGAGGGTCCTGCCACTGCTGCCATTGTGTCCGAACATGGAGGAGGATGGCAGCACACACAGGCAGACAAACAGTGACGAGTCAGCCAGGTTTTAAAGCTGTCTGACGGCTGGGCACAGAGTGGTGTCTATGCTCTGATTTTCTTTACCCAGTTCTTGCATGGCCAGCATACTCACCGGACATGTCACCCATCGAGCATGTTTGGGATGCTCTGGATCGGCGTATACGACAGCGTGTTCCAGTTCCTGCCAATATCCAGCAACTCTCTCCCAAATGGCACCAAATGCTATGTTTTTTTTGTTTTTTTTCTCGCAGCGGTTTTGCGCACCTTCTTGCAAACTCTTTGTATTTCGGTCTTCTCATGGAGGTTCTTCAGCTGGTCAGGAGAGGCCGATGCATCTGCCTCATGAGTTGCAGTCAGTTTCTCATGTCCTTTTTTTTTTTTTTTTTTTTTTTTTAAATAGCGTATTATAAGCCTATAAATGCCTAGGTCCGGATCTCATGCTGGGAACCGCAGTGTGTTCAACATCATGCGAAGCTGCGCAGACCGATCGGCGAGAGTTGTAGCTTGCAGTCGTGGGCGGAATTGAAGGCGTACCTGAAGTCGGACACTTTCTGCTTCCCGTAGTGATGCACGGTGTTTGCATACTTTATTGCAGATTAAGTGAATAAAATGGAAATATTTGTCAAATACAGACTTTTTCATGAAGCAACAAAAACACTTCAGGCCTGCTGCAGCACTTGTACATGAATAAAGTTGGCACGGCAACGCACGTAGTTTATTTTAAAAATTTATAAATTAAAATTAACGCTGCAGTTCCACGGCAGCTGCGAAGTGCAAAAATAAATGCAAAAAAGAAATTGACCTGCCCTGCACATGACATGCAGATTGTAGACAATATAGTGGCCACCAGTGGCGGCTGGTGAAAAATTTTCTAGGTAGGGCACCACGTTCAAAAATGTTAGCATACATCCCGGTATAATTTATCACATAACAAAAGTAGTAAGACTTGAGATATTTTAAATAAAGATAATTGTTTTACCAAGGTAAAGATTGAGGATGATTCTCACAAAACTATAATTTCTGCGTTCTTTTTTTCAAGATAAATTAAAACATTTTTTAATTTTCATAATTCACAATTTATTTATACAGTGCAACAGCAAAAACGGAGTAAAAAAAAGTTACATTTGTTTAGAGCGTTTTCTTTATGTCATACAGTATCTAAATAACTACAAGTCAAGCTGCAATGTCAAGCACGACCACACGGAGACGCCAACAGACCACTATACCAGTCGCCTTAACCTGATTGTATATAAATATATACCGATCCATTCAGAAATATTAAACAGAGCAAAACGCAAATTTAAAAAGCAAATATAAACATTCTGAATTTGTGCAATATGGTGATCTGTAGGCAGCTCAACATCACTAGCGAACAGTTCCTCTGTCAGTGTCACGAATCCTGTCCATGGACTTCCAGCCACTTGCCACCAGAGGTTGCCCTCCCATTATATTGACTTTCACATTACACAGACTGTTGCATGTCACTCTGGACTACATTTCCCATCATCCATTGCACTGATTGCACACAGCTGTAACCAATCACACACACACTATATTACGCCCACTCTGATCCTTCTCAAATGGCCGAGTATTGTTTAAGTATTTATGCTGTTTAGCGTATCTACTTTGCGGAGCCAGTTCCCTGTCCTTGTGTAACCTGTTAACCTGCACCCCCCATTTTGGGACTCACAGCTGAAAATGACCTACCTAACTTAAAATGGTAACAGTTCCTGACTTCAGTGTACTACACACACAATATTGGTGTCTTTGGAAAGAAGGCCCTTTGGGCTTTATTATCCATCATCCAGAGTTGATAATGCTCAAAAAGATAAAAAGTAGTGCCTTGAAAAAATTGTACCACACTGAGTTGTTTTTTTTTAATTTCATATAAAAATACATGAAATCAGTCCTGGAGCAATCCAGAAAAGTAATGGGTTGAAAGTCACATGTCCCATGAGTTTATATTTCAAATCTGAAGAAGATACCATGAAAAATTAGATCCCTGCAACCATTTTTCTGAGACTATGTCTAGCACCCGTTTGAGGAAAAATATTTACCAAATGTATTGAAGGGTTCTACAAACTACTGTAGTCATTATACATACCACTGCATAGTTTTTCAATTATAAAACAATAGACAGAATCTTAGACATCGTATAAGTGATTTATTTGAGCACTAGAAAATACAATAAGAATATTTTTTGAGTAAAAAAAAAGAAATAAGAAAAAAAAGAATTAACGATGTATGCCAAGTACATACTGTGATTGCTAGACTAGACAGCATTCACACTGATAGCTGCTCATACAGTCAGTAATCACATGCTGATGGCCGGTCATACAGATAATAATCATACAGATAGCCGGCCATATAGTCAATAATCACACTCTAATGGCCATTCATATAGACCGCATTCACACTGATAGCTGTCATACACACAGTAGTCACACGCTGATGTGCGGTCATACAGACGGTAATCATGCAGATACAGCCACATTCCCCACAAAACACACACACATATATGAAAAATAAAGTTTGTAAAACTGCATTTTTCCATCTCATAAATATATCTAAATTACGACTTATGCTCTCAATGTCAAATGCAGAAATGTTAATTCATGCGAATTTAAGGGGGTCTGAATACTTTCCGTACCCACTGTACTTGCTACATCGTTAGAAGAATGGCATCTACGCTAATATTAGTCTGTTTCTCTCTTATTCCGAGGTCACCGTAGCCTCCAGATCCAGTCTGTATCCAGCCCAGATGGTCACTGCAGTCACCCGGATCCAGTACATATTTAGACCAGATGGTGGATCAGCACCTAGAGAGGACCTCTACAGCCCTGAACTATATGTGTTCTGTTTTAACACATTAAATGTTATTTTAACATTTAGACTGCTCTTATTATTTAAAAAGGAATTTAAGGCAAAGAGAACAAAATCTGACTGATTTGGTCACCAAAGGAATGACACAACAGTGCAAAGATGAATATTCTAGTGTGGATTTTAATGTTAATATCAATTCATTTTATTATGTAAATCTTTGTAAAGTATGATTGCTGAGACCATGTCACTAGATCATTAAATGCATTGCCTCAGTTTCCACACGCTTGACTCTACATGATGAAATTAAATTAAAACGTGACTACATTCTAATTTCAAAGTAATAATTTCTTCAAAAAAAAAGAATATATATATATATATATGTGTGTGTGTGTGTGTGTGTGTGTTTCTCAGGTTACCTTTGAGTGGCTGGTGATGAGAGATGATTGACATAAAAATCAGTGTCTCATATTTCTGTCTGAGACAGGATGTGCAGATGCCATTTCCAAGCACATTTCAAACTTTGGCAGCATAACAGCTAAAATCAAGCATTTTCCAGACTATATAGGAACCCTGTAGATATGGCTATATATAAATATTGTGGCATGGTCACTAATGGCGCTTTTCCACTGCGTGGTACGACTCAGCTCGGTCTTAAAGCCAGACACTGTTGACAGACCAATCTTCCTGGCAAAAAAAAAAAGAAAGAAAGTTTTACAAATTGTGTGCACTTGCTAGAAGTTGTATATTTTTGTTTACATTTTGCACATTTAATGTACCTCTTAACGCCATACACTGTTGACAGACCAGTCTGCCTGGCAAAAAAATAAATAATAATAATAATGTGAAAGTTTTACAAATTGTGTGCACTTGCTAGAAGTTGTATGTTTTTGTGTTTACATTTTGCACATTTAATGTACCTCTTGAAGACAGTCACTATTGACAGTTAGTCTTTCTATATATCGTTATCGTTCAATATGGGAAAAATTTATCGAGATTACATTTTTGCCATATCGCCCAGCCCTAATTGTACCTCAAATCATGTGGCTGGATGTGTTGTGCTGTTACTTTGACTGGCAGATGATAACACAGAACAAAATATAAAACAGCAAACTCGTGCACTAAAGCTAAGCTGTATCTACAGAGTTCGGTTTGACCATTCATAAAGACTGATGCTGATGTGTTCAGTCACACCAAACATGAATTGAACTATAGATAATAGACCCATTTGTTTTCACCGCAGCAAAGTTTCTCAGTATAAAGGCCTGTACACAGCAAGAACGATAAGTATAACAAAAACTATAAAGTTGTAAAAATCACTCTAACTCTAGTGCTCACAACAGCACAGTTAACAGCTGATGAACAATGAAAACACTGACAGCCAATCAAAATCCTTCATACTTTAAAATGCACACTACAATTACGTTGCTTAGAATAAACAAAATGTTATATTTCGTTACTATGGATGCGAATATAGTTATGAATAAAGATAAGGTTCTTGATGTGAACAGGCTTTAACTGGTGTCTGAGTGTGAGGTCTTCCAGAAGATTCCATAGGTGAAGCAAATTCTCCAGTGAATGCAGAGAATATGTCAAACTAACCTTTGCCCTGCTCGGCTGTGCTGGGATCTTTGCTGAAGGATGGCCAGACACCAATTACATCGTCTGCGTGGCGGCTGGAGGCATCAGAGGGATGGCCCGCTGCCCCGAGGGTCACGATTCTCATCCTCTCTCAGCCCACCTCTGACGCTCTGCTCCGCTTACCGTCGGACAGGAGCGTCTCTCAGGTATACGGCCATCACTCAGCTGCTGCCCCTCAGTCCCCACAGACGGCTGGAAACGTCAGTGGCGTCGCAGGAGAGTTCGGTTATGACTGTCTGTCCGCATTGATCTGGGCAGGACCAAACCCCAGGGCTCATCTCCACCCGGATGTTTATGACAGAGGCTGACCCCTAGAGAACAACCATCTAAACCTATGAAAAATACATGTCACCAAACTGAAACTTGTCAAAACCTCACTGTTTTTTTTTTTCCATTTATTTTATTTTAATATAAAACATTACTATAATGGATGGAGCGGATGGATGGATTTTCTCCAGAGGAAGTGTGATACATGAACAACAGCTTTCTCTGTGCATTAAAATCTAATGACGGATGAACTCTCATGTCAAAGCTTCAGCTCAACACCAGCATCATGTGCTGCTTTAACATCCGTATAAAAACCTTTGTATATAGTGTTTCTGACTTTACAAGTTTCTAGCTGCAGAAAAATGGGTATAAACTATGAAAATAGTAACCAAAACAAAACAAATAACAAATAAAATAGGGATAAATGCAGAGCACAAATTCTGAGTATGGGACACTATACTTGGCTACACGTCACGTCACGTTCAGGTCGGGGATTGAGAGGTTACATGAGCCACTTTTTACTTCAGTTGACCTCTAGTCAAATACAAAGATGAACATTAATGAAAAAAAAATTATTTACTAATGCAGCACAACAGCAGTTTAAATCTTATTTTGCAGCACATTATTTAGGTTTTCATCAAGCAGCAAAATAAAAAAATAATATTTGTAGTAATATTCTAAATAAAATATTTCATGTAAAATATTATACAAAATATTCTTAATATTTTATAGTGCTTAGAATATTTGCAGTAATGCATAGTGTAATGTAGGGAGCAACCGTGGCCTAATGGTTAGCGAGTTGAATTTGTAACCTGAAGGTCATGGGTTCAAGTCTCAGTACTGGCAGGGGATGTAGGTGGGGGGAGTGAATGAACAGTGCTCTCTTCCACCTTCAATACCACGACTGAGGTGCCCACTGCTCTGTGTGTGTGTGTGTGTGTGTGTGTGTGTGTACTGGTTTATATAACCTGGTGGGGACTTAAACCTGACTACACACAGACTCATGGGGACTCGTGTCACGGTGGGGACCTAAATTGTGGTCCCCACGGGTACAAAAGCTTATAAATCATACAGAATGAAGTTTTTTGAGAATCTTTTTTCAAAAGGTTTAGGGGTAGGGTTGGTGTAGGGCAATAGAATATACGGTCTGTACAGTAGAAAAACCATTACGCCTATGGGATGTCCCCACAAGGATAGCTGACCAGACTGTGTGTGTGTGTGTGTGTGTGTGTACTTAGGTGAGCTGAATGCAGAGCACAAATTCTGAGTATGGGTTGCCATTCTTGGCCACATGTCACTTTCATTTTCTCTTTAGTGAAGCCTGCAGGTAAAAGCTCACAATCACTATTTGAGCCACTGGCACTGGTTGCCTTTTTGGGAAATATTAATTACATGGTTTTGTTCATTGACCAGCATCTACAATACAATGTAAATTTTATGCACATTCAAATTTGTATGCTTGCACACTATTCTGTGATATTGCAGCATAAATAGTGTAAGTAATGCATTCACACTGAAAACTCCAACAATAAGAAGTGCACTTCAAATACCCACATGATGCACTTAATTAACTGGAAAAATTAAGTGAGGAATGTTGGACATTTCATGCACTCAGCTGTTGCAGCTTTAATTACGTAGTGTATGGACTCCTATGTTGGATGACAAAATAACTTTATAAAATTCAAACACGGTTGAGTATATAGTGCATACTATAATTGCAGCAGGTATAGTATGTAATTTAGGGCACAACTCTTGATCTGCAAACATGGATCTATACAGAAATGCAAAATGTCGGGTCTTCACTAGCTGTGCTTCCAAAGGCCAGAGGCGATCGCTGCGTTTATTGACACGACTCATGTGAACGGGCTTTTAGTTGTAGCTTGTAGCTTCCATCTCCCTGGGACTCCGGTGGGCGACACTCAAGTGCCAACCTTCAAGATTCTCAAAGCATCAGACACAAAGAAGATCCCAGAACTGAATACATCTCACTCCGTCCTTTGCCATCTCTCCTCAATCCTTTCTTCCTTATTCCCTTTTTGCCGTCTGTCTACTTTTTAGTCCCTTAAGCCTCGAGGAGATCAAATCCAGTCCAGCAGTGTGTGACTAACGTCGCGGCAGACAATACGCTGGTACGACGCTTTGATCATAAATCCATTTAACAGCAAGAATTTTAAAAGGAGAGAAGTGTGGGGAGAGGAGCGCGTCAGGCTCGTTACGGATCTTTCACGGCCCATCAGGCATGAGTATGCCAAGCACGTACACAATTAAGGATTAGTTTCTTTGACTGAGCCTCAAACTGGAATATAAGAATCACCTTATTTCAGGAGTCGCATGAGTATGCTAATCGCATGAGATAATAGCCATTTTTAACAATGTAACCTATATCAAATGCAAATGTGAAATTTGTATTGAAGGATTCTTGCTTAAAGCTTTTTCTTTATTTTAGGTATACTGTGGATCTTTGCACACTTAAAAATATTGTTTAGCCATAAGCCTCGTTCAGACAGGACTAGTTTTCCCTCAGGAGGTTCGCAGACGTACTTTGTGATTTCAACCATGTCGAACACATCTATGTTTTTTTTTCTTTCTTTTTTTCTCTCTGGGTGAAATTCACAGAGCAAATTACCTGCTGTTTTTTTGGCAGTATTCCGGTGTCCTTTGAGAAATCTAATCCCGTCCGGATGGGAACGTCTGTGATTGTGGATATTGTGTTTCTTACCAGTGCTTCTCCTCATTTATGTTGACCTTTGTTGAATACTTTATTTCAAGCCACATTTTTCATTGCACTGCCTGATGCACCTTCATTATGAATTTAGACCTTATATCCAACTTTCTTGGTAAAATAACAGTTGGTGGTTCAAATGCTGCTGGCATCTCATCTGGCATGAAAAGAGAGAATGAGCATCAGGTCCACAACCTCATTAATTTCTGCTGTTATTCTGCTTATAAAAACAGTTTTCTACACTGCAAACGGCCTTAGACGAATGTGAGTTAGACAGCTTCATGGATTACAATGGGGACTTTTTTTTAACACTACATGTCATGTGTAGACAACTGTACATGGTTTAACCAGCAACATTAATCACATTAATATAGATTTCAACTGATGTTCATTACAGTTTCCAATGTGGCTCATCCATTCAGACTCACCATGATTTACAGTTTTGAGCCTTTCACCGTGTTTGAATCAGTATATGAATCTTTTGGTCATTTGTGAAGTATTTCATTCACTAGAACACTGTAAATAGCCTTTAGTAATTATCAGCAAAAAAAATAAATAGGTAACACTTTATTTTGATGGTCCCTTTTGAACATTCTGTTGACAATAAATAATGTTGCACCTACATGTCTACTAACTCACATTAGAGTATTATAAGATTTTCTGCTTAATATCTGCTAACTCTTTATTGTGATGGGTTTCCAACAGACATTCTACTGACTATAAGTAACTTTGTAAGTACATGTCAACTTATTCTAACCCTACCAGTCTACTAATACTCTACTAATACTCTGATGAGAGTCAGTAGACATGCAACGTTACTTATAATCAACAGAATGTGTTAAAGGGACCATCAAAATAAAGTAAAACCAAAAAATATAATATATATTGTGGGATTGCAAATTTCAATCTTTTCAAACAACTTCAATCTTTACTACTTCTAATAACTGTAGAATAACTATATCACAAAACAGTCAAATTAGTATGAAATGACAGATGGCCAGATGGGTGTTAATAATTTTAACTATAATGCTGTTTACAGTCAAAAAAAAATAAAAATGTGTGTGCAAGATCATCTTGTAAATGATTCTGTTAAAGTAAATTATCTTAATCTTAATCTTTGATTTTGTGTAAAAATGTGTTGCATCATCTCTAAAGAAGGGCTTTGTTGGATTCGCAGTGTTGGATTTCTTCATCTTCTAACTGCAAGCAGAATTAAAGAATGGCCCTCACATCATCATCATCATCATGCCAAACCACTGTTGCATATTCATTAGTAATATTTGAATGTTCGTTGAATATATTTTTCAACTAGTCAAACAAACCTTAAATTCCCTTTTCATCATTAAAGCAGTTGACGAGAGTGAGAGAGGTTTCAGCGCTTCTCCGAGCTGTCAGACGAGCCACACATCTGACGCGCCACTTTCATCATGACAAAACTGGCAAGGTGAGAACTTCCCTGGTGAACGTTTGATAGCTTACACATGTTGAAGAGAGAAGGCGTTAGACGGCGGTCCAGATGTCTGGAAGAGAGATGAAGAAAACAACAAACCAAACAAATAAGTAAACCTCCTCTGCATCCTCTGTTTGTTTCATCATCTGTCAGGTAACTTCGGTCCAGCCGTCTCTTTGGTTGAATCCTCTGTCTTTCTAACATGTATAAAACAAAGCAATCACATTGAGATGACTGAAAACTCTTTTAAGTGCTCTGAGCTCGAGCAGTTATCTGGCTTTGTCCGCTGGTCGCTCCACGGGCCTGTGCAATGCCCATCAAATAAGAGCATTTCAGATGAAGGAGAATTTCACAGGATGCTGAACCGTTTGACATTCAACTCTAATGTATTATGCAGAAGAGTAAAATAGTGTGCAGCTTGCCAAATGCAACGGCAAAAGCAACACAATATGAGAGAACACACTCTAATGACACTGTTTTTGGCTCAGCACACTTTTACTGTAGTGACTGGTTGTTACATTGCGGTAAGTAAACAACTACTGTAGACATTGCAGTCACAATGCAGGCAGTTCTGCTCTCTAATGCACCAAACCCTATAAAAACCTAAATCCTCTCGCCACTGCCTCTCACATATTGGACCTGACCTAACTAACCATAACCAGCCAAACTGGACGCATCTTATATACAGCTATGTGAAGTGGGATTTTGGACCAATGAGATTTCATTGTGAGCAAAACTACCTAAAACTATGTGACAGAAATAGCCAACCAAAGGTAGTTTTACTTATTAAACTCATCTCTCATCATTGTGAGTAGGATAGCGAGTCATGCCATCATCTTAAACACAGTTTTGCTAGTATTTAGAGATGGACCTCACTGCAGAACACAAGATGTTGGTGTACCACGCCCCCTGGATCTTGTGTTCTGCAGTGAGGGGCTACTGAGTATTTAGGACAAAATACAAGCCTTGATTCCTGTAATGATCATCTCCGGCTCCATTATGATGATCATTATGTAGTTAATGACCTGCACGCACTAGCAGTTTGGCTGACAGGTGAGGATTAATTAGTGTTGGGTCCTCGTTTCATGGGCCCCTGGACCATTGGACCAGATTCGCTCTGACAGCTCCTGGTAAAACCTGTGGTGACGGCAGATGCTCTACAGAGAGGAGGTGCGATCACATTCGGCCATGCTAAATATGGCTATGTGATGCTGTGGAACTTACAATTAGTTTTTAGGTGCAACTTATAATAATTTTAAAAATTAATCAAAAAAGAGTGTCCTGCATTGTTTCTGACTGTGTGTCGGCTTTGATTGTTACATCACTTCATCCCCTTTTACATCAGATTCAAACCCAAATAGCCATTGAAAAATGTAGCCTTGTTGCTATAGAGACATAGAAGAATGAATCAAGTTTAGATCAAACTATTGGTATTTTGAAAGAAAAAAACAATGCCTCCTGTTTCCACTGCATGCCAGCACATCGGAAAAAGATGATTATGCCCCATTGCGAAATGTTTTTTTTGCATTCAGTTTAACTAAAAGACAAACAGTAAAATTCAAGATGACAGTCATTCCATCCAGATAGCTTGTACGTTTAACCTCTCCTGGAGATGAGCGTAAATGAGGAGCTCTGGGACACTGGAGATGAAGAGCAAGCGAAGTGTGAACAATTTCACAAGAGTGCTGCTTCACCTCTGAGTCCCTCTTATAAGAGTTTTCTGCTAGATCCAATTTTTTTCATGGTCAGGTCTTCTGTAACATTCAGAGGGTGACTCAGAGGTGAAGGACAGCAGGATTTAAAATATAACATAGACCCAAGTAACTCAGAAAACAAAGAACTACAAACAAGAAACAACTAAACCAAAACTGAGGACACCAACAAAATGGCATGTAAGATTAAGACCCAACAAGAAGCATTAGAAACACAAGGGCTAATATACTGTACACAAGCGCTAATAAGGGTAACCAGACATAGATGAGGGGAACAGGACACAGGAACAGGACATGGCAAAACAACAAACTATATGTTACACAGCAAAACAAAAGTGCAATGAAAACAGAATACATTAAAGATGTGCAGGGATTGGGAAACTTTTTTTTATTTTACTCTTCACAAGTTGTGTTTGGGATGCTGGTGACCCCAGAAGGCCTTTAACTAGCTTAACATGCTTCTCTAGAAAGATCATGTTGGTTGACCTGAATTGTTATGCCAGCCAGAACTAACCAGCCTAAACTAGCATGGAAATTCTTGCAGGAAGAAAGAAAAAGCAAAACTTGCTTTGTGAATTCCTCAGTGGCTGGTAACCCCTTTACCAGCCACTGAGAAACTCACAAAGCAAGTCTGCGATTAGCAGAAAAGTGCCACTTCAACCTGCATGACTTCATCAAGCTGTCAAAGCCACTGATCTGCAGCTCGCTGGAGTCACACCGTCACGCTCAACGGAACAAATGCGAGCTCTGGAGGTTAAGACCCTCATAATCACACCAGTCACAGGCTTTTTCTGTCTAATTAATATTAAAATGCCTGATAAAACTCATGGGTGAAGTAAATGTAAACACACAGGCCTGCAGTCCTCTGGAAAAAGAAAATCAACAGAGGTCAAGGAACGAGTCTGAGCCAGAGACAGGCGATGCTAATGAGAGGAGGTCCTCTGGAGATCTTCCTGTGAGCAACACAGTGGCAAGGGCTCGACCCCGTACCTCCCTCATGAAAGATTCATGCCAATGACTGGCAACTCAACGACAGAGGGAAACTTTCTCTTGTGCTCTGAGATGATGCTAAAGAGTCTTTAAAGCACATTAAACTCCAACACTAAGGACATGAATAAATGGAAATAGCTATAATAACTCTCGGGGGAAGTCGTGGCCTAATGGTTAGAGAGTTGGACTCGTAACCCAAAGGTTGCGAGTTCGAGTCTCGTACCGGCAGGGATTGTAGGTGGGGGGAGTGAATGTACTCTTCCACCTTCAATACCACGACTGAGGCGCCCTTGAGCAAGGCACCGAACCGAACCAACTGCTCCCACTGCCCACTGCTCCGGGTGTGTGTTCACGGTGTGTGTGTGTTCACTGCTGTGTGTGTGCACTTAGGATGGGTTAAATGCAGAGCACTAATTCCGAGTATGGGTAACCATACTTGGCCACATGTCACGTCACTTTCACTTTCACTAACTCTCCTGCAATGCAAACATTGACTGGTCAATTAAGAGAAATAGCATGGAACAACTAAAGTGAGTGGGATGCATCCATAAACTCCATCATCTCAGTTACTGTCAGTGAATGTTAAAGAGAGGACAACAGCGTTCTGACATTAGCTGAAGGAAAAAAATGATTTTTGTGGGTTTGTATGAGGTTTGTAGCTCACACTCACACGCTGATAACCAACACTAGGGTCTTTGAAGCAAGAGCTCACATGTGCTGGGGCTTCATTCCTCAGATGAAACATACGTAGATACTATCTTCCTGCATTTAAGTTAGATAACAATATAAAATTATCTTCCATAGCGAATATAAAAACAACATTGATTGCAACAGATAATTAGACTATTATTACAGAACAAATCAGTTTGTGATCCTCATATCTGGCCAACATTCCAGTTGTGCTAAAATATAGTTATATAGCTTTGGCCTGTTTGCCATCTCACTGCACAGCTCACATAGTGAATCATTACTTATGTTGCAAAGCAATGTTCTCAGGACGAGATCTTTAGCAAGAATGACACATTTGATGAATATTTTTTTAAATGATTTATGTATTTAATAATGTAGGTAATATTTAAGAATACAATTTTTAATTATAGCTGATATAGATGCAACAGCAGGTTTTTTGTTTTTTTTTTGTAAAAAACAAACATTTTAATCATGCAAATATTGTCAGACTCTGTTCCATGTTTTGTGTGTGTCTTGCTCCCCATGTGCCTTCCGATGCCCATATTTGGTTTGTTTCCTGTTCCTGTCCTGATTTAGTTGATTTCTTCCCAGGTGTTTCCCATGTTTAATTTCCATTGATCGCAGGTGTGTCTCGTCAGCCCCTCCTCCTGTATGTATACAAAGTGTTCCCAGTCCCTAGTTCTCTGTCCGCTGTTGAACGTCTTCCTGTGTTTGTCTCCCTTGGTGCAAATAAAGTCTTGGTAAAGCATTCTCCAGCGTCTCCTCGTCCCTCGTGTGTGTGACAGCGTGACAAATATTGCTTACACTATCCCTGAATCAGTATTTCACAGGATGGTGATCAAGGTCCAAAAAGCACATAAAAGTACTATAAAAGCAGTCCATATGAATTGTGTGTTATTCTAAGTCTTTTGAATTTGTTGCTTTATGTGAAAAAAAAGACTGTATTCACTCAAAATCCTTGCTGATTTGAATCTGACAAGAACATTTGTTTGTCTACATAAGCGAAGCACCGTGAACACGCTTCACTCCAAATAAGGAGAAGAAACAGCTCACAAACCTCACTGATACTAACAGTTTTTCCCCAAAGAAAACCAAGAAGAAAACACCCAGAACACACTATGTGCTAAAATAAACACACACACACGCACAGCAACACAACTTCTCTCACATACTGATCAGAACAGGCAAAAATCTGCTTTCCAAATATTATTGTTTCAAAGAACAATTTCAGAGCTCAAACTTTGGCTCACGTGAAACAGGCACTCAGTAAGTGCAGGAAGTGATGACAGAAATCATCCTCGTGTTGGTGGAGTTAAACTCAGTGAGGGCCGCTGCAGGAGTTTGGACGGGTCACCTGGGGTGAGAACAGTCGGAGCCGTAGGGCGAGGTCAATCTCTGAACGCTACAGTAATGGCCTTGATTGACTCTCTCTCTCTCGTTCTGCAGTTCTTCTGACCCCAGCAGCCAGACAGACGAGAGCCGCGTTTGAAAGGGTCAAACCTCGCTGGTCCCCGCTCTCGCCACCCTGCCTCTGCACACACACACACACAGAGAGAGAGAGAGACATGCACGTGGCCTGTGCTCTTTCCAGATGGTGGTCTGTGATCATTTATTAATGAGGAAGTTCAGAGAGTTACTGCCAGCTGCTACCAGCCTGCGCCATAGGCCTCACACACACATGCCCTCTTAATCCAGGTTCATTCCCTGTGGCCACTGAATGCAAAAATGTGTATTTTTGTAATTTTTAATAGAAATGAAGTAGCAGCTTACTCTTTAAATTTCTATCAATACCAAACAGTTGAGAGTAGCCAAACAGTAGCCATTGACTTCCATCCTATTTATTTTTTTATTTTTATTTTTTATTTTTTCCATACTGAGCAAGTCATTGGCTATCAGCAATTGTTTGGTTACCCATATTCTTCAAAATATCTTCTTTTGTGTTTGACAGAAGAAAGAAAGTCATACAGGTTTGGAACCAGTGGAGGGCAAGTAAATGATGACAGACAAATGTTCCTCAAAAGATCCTGATGATCAGATTTGAGACTAAAACATGATTGATGGAGAATCAAGTAAAGCTGAGCTGCTTCAGTCCAGTAAGTGTTCATCTGGAGATATTACTGACGTTATTCTGACGTTTACTTGATAAAAATCAGTCAAGATTTGACATGTGAAGCACCAGCTGAAGTTGGACGTTTCCGAATGTTTTGATGTGCTGGTTATTTTCAGTGTTTGATTGACAGGTGAGTAGGCAGTGCTCTGCTGTCTGAGACACATCAGATAAATGAGCGTTTACACTGCAAATGCAAAGTGCTCTACAGTAAGTATACAGAGAATACAAAAGTCTCCGTATAGACAGCCATCTGTCGAAAACAAACTCTTTCTAAGGTGCAGAAGCCTTCAAACCTTCCAGCTGGCATTTTGGTGATTATGCTTTTATGTAAATGCAGTGAGAACTTGAGAGAGACAGGCACTGCCGCCCATATGTTTGAAACATGTCACATGAAACAGTCAAATTCTGCTTAGACAAAACAGATATATTTCATTTCCTCATTGCTCATAAAGGGTGATTCAAACATGGAGCATTCTGACGTTCCCAGACAAGCATACTGAACAGCTGAGACACATGTGGGCCGACAGACAGACAGACGTCTGGAGCGCAACACCTTAGAGAAATGCAGACGTATGTGTGTGTCAGAAGCGGCAGACAGGTGACCCAGTGAGGACTTTACAGAGATAAATGGAAAACCATGCCCGCATGTGCTTCTGATGTGATGCTGATGGTATCTGGATGTTTTCTCCTCAGCACTGAATGACTGTGAGAGAGAAATGTGGAGGTCTGTTCCTCCTTCTTTGCATGCAGGTAGAGACTCATGAAAAGCCTGCGCTCAGCGTGACTCAAACAAGATGTGTGGAGATCCCGGCATACAAAAGAAACCTGCAAAAACACCATACACCTTTATTTTGTCTTGTAGCGTGAGTTCATTTCCAGTACAAACCGTCATTTCACACACACTCAAAAAGCATCTGGAATCTGATCTACATGCAAACAAACCTAACACGCACTTGTCGGTTCAGCGATAATTACACCCAAGTAGAGGCAATTAAACAAGTAAATGTGAACTTGACTCAAGCTTTCATTTAAAATAGGAAATCTAAGTTCACCAACACGCCTGCATTTTTACGAGGCAATAAAACAGGTCGAGGGAACGAACAGAAACCCCGGAGGTTCAAAGTGAGAGCTGCTAAAACATTTCTTCTCTGGAGTTTCCCCCTCTAGCGTGTTCATAAAACATCATTACAGTCGACCTTAATCACGGGAATATGTTTCTTTGAAGCCTAACGAACTCTGTTACAGCTAAATAAACTCCAGACATGCACACTTGCAACTTCTACCAGCTAGTTTGATAAGCACCGTTCCTGGATAAATCTGATACTTTAAACCTTCGAAGATTAAATGAGCTAGGATTTTCTGCAGACTGCGTCACGTGTGATATTTACCGTTCTCTTGCACTGAATAATTGCTGTATTGTTGGCAGACTGTGTGAGTGTGACTGCAGTGCCGGTGTCTGTTGACAGGTGGCGCTGTTTCACATGCCATCAGACAGGCTAACGGCCGATCCTCTGCTAAACATTTAATAATCAATCATTCTCTTCTGTTCTGTCTCTCTCCACAGCTTTGTGATGGACTGAAAGCGTGTGTTTGTTTCTTCTGAGGCCGCCATCTTTTCACTGCAAAGGACAATTTGCTTCATGACAGTTTAGCATGGTAATTCATTACGTGTCCATATCTAACAGTCAGAATATGGTCTAAAACTCTTTTTATTAGAGGCTCTTGAGATTGCAAACTCTTAGCACAATAAAATGCTTAAAGAAAGTCAAGGTTTTAACATTGTTTGCATGTGTATCTGGTGTTTTTAATATGCTTAAAGACAAACCATCAGTCAACACCATCGCTGGGCATTTTCTCCTTAAATCTGCTGTCAACCAAAGACAGTCTCTAAAACACGGTTAGAAACAGTTCATTTCCTACCGCCACAAACATGTAACCAATCCATCAGCTTGCAGGGTGTTGCTTTACATATCATTAGCAAAGCGTTTCTACCTAAGGATGTTGATTTTTAGAAGCTATAGCTTTCTGAGATGGCAAACAGGAACATGGTTTGTGTAACATTTTCCACACATTATTAGCTGTTTGATAACACAGTCAAGCCAAAGGCTTCAGTTCAAGCCAAAGTAAAAAAGTACAACTACGTAAATACTTGACTGAATGTTGATCGGTGCACTGTGCTTGAATGTTACTGTAGCTTGCAAAAATGATTTTAATCATGCAGCTCCTAATCACCACAGTGATGTATTCAGTCATGTCTGGCAACTAACACATATGTATTCGGCATCAAGTGTCCCATGGTTGTAGAAATTAAAGTATTTGCATTTGTTATCACATGTGAAGCTATTGAACCATTTACATTGATGCTACACTATGACACCTAAAGGATTTCTTATGCTGCGTCTCTCTATTGGACAACATTAGTATTACAGTAATCACATTTATATAGACTAAATGCCTTAATATCTAGAAGAAATTGCTGTAAGGCGTCAGCTATGACAGATATTTTTAGAATTTATGCACATCTTGGCATTTACATCCAGCCTTTTTTTAATGCAATATCACAGAATTCACAAAAAAAATAGGAGGATGGAAACATAGCTATTGATCACAAATGGTTTAAACAATGGTGTTAGATTGGACGGGACAGAGTGTTTGTCAGACAATTGTAGACAGGGAGAGTGTTCAAGAAATCCTGCTGGAAAACAGTGGCTATGTTTGGAATACAATAGTAGTTTCTAATTACTGACCACTTTACAGTATTACTGTCTTCTACATTTAATTACAATAGTGAGCAGGAAGTTTAACAGAGGGCATTATTACACAAAAAAATGGTTATCAATGACCTCATCACGTTGAAATATTGAAATATTCATACTGGCCACAGTATGCATACTACAGTATATTCTGCAGCTACAGTAAGAGCTGTGCAGTGGTAATGCTGTTCCAGACACTATGTGTGCACTTCCATCTGGTGACACTGTGGTGCTGAAAAAACACTCAACACAGAGGTACAGTAGTAGATTTATTCGTTTTCCAACAAACACACAACCAAATCAAGTCTGGCATCAATTTAAGTTTCAGTTAACCTAGATTCAAGTTCACAAGGTTGTCTTTCAAGGATGCAGTGGATGCTGGCCCGAAAGCCGAAAATACTCATAAATGTTCTTTGTATGTTGCATGAATTCATTATAAACAGGAGGTTCTGATGACGGCCTGTGAAGGACGTTTGCCCTGCAGGTAGTCTACAGTGAAAGCCTCTTTTCCTCCACCGCTATTCCCACCGAACGGAGCCCAAGTTTGCTAATTCTCAGAGCCCATGGAGTACGGCAGATAGAGTCAATACGGGTGCTGGTAAGCTAAGACTAGGGGGAGTACAAATCCCTCAAAGAACTTAAGGCTGGCTGCAATCCTGCGCTAGGCTGCGGTGGGAACCCAATCAAAGGAAAAGGTGCCTGTAAGGCAGATCAGCCTAGAGCCCGAATTGATTTACACACACAGAGAGAGAAACAGGAAGGATTCGAGGCAGTAAAGCAGTGATGTACACAAGTAAACGAACAACATTTAGTTGCCTTTCTTTCAGTGGCGACTGGAGGATGTGAGGTGCTTTCAGACTGATGTTGGAAGCATGTTTTAATTCAATTCTGCTTCCTGGGGTTATTTTTCAAATGCTGGACCTTATCACCTAAAGTCTTAATCGATGCAAGAGGAAGCAAAGTGTGCTCCGCACAAAGCATTTGAATAAAGCATTTGGACATCAAAACTTTCGCCGACATCTGAATTGCTAGTCGTGGACTTCTCGACGTCTCAAGCCAAATTTCTTGACTTCCCTGCGTTTGCTCTCTGCACACACTGAGAAATCGCCTCAGACCATGTTCCACATCAAAAACAACAGCAGAGGAAGAGCGATTCACCTGCTCCCCTCTCTGCACGTCTGCACTCACAGAGAATCGCTGAGCCACAATAGAGTTCAGAGATCAGCTTTGAAAATAAGGCCAGGGGTCGCAGTTCGGCGCGGCTCAACGCCCCGTGGCAGCTGGAATAGTAATAGAGTTGCTGGGATCCGGCCCAGGCTGCTGTGAGGAGAGGCTATTGTTTATGGGCCTCTAGGGCTGGAGCGGAGCAGAGAGGCGATGAGGCTCCTCCGGCTCCTCTGTGCTGATGCTGGATTTCTCGGGCTCCTCTTGAGGAGTTCAGCATTCCTTTCAGCGTGAACTTTGGCCGTTACGGTTTCTCGCTGCGTCCTGCCCACCAGTGATGAATGTTCATTCTGAGCCAGGCGCCAAAAAGCAGTTTCTGAGGGAAGGAAACAAAGTACATCATGGTTTGCAATATATCTTACAGAGTCCATGGGTAATGAATAACTGCAAATAAAATATACATCATGCAGAATGTGAATCACCAACATAAACCCAACCAGCAATGACATCAGGAGTCGCTGCATCAGGCTGAGGATAAAGGACCTACTACACGTACGCCAATGTACAGAGCACACTCAGGGAATACTCTATCCCACAATGCAATGCAACTGTCCTTCTGTTTCCAGTGTGACATGTGACAAATAAACCGATTCCGGTTTATGGCAGTACCAGCAGCCATCCGACTGTTGATGACATTCTCATCTCAGATTAAATAAAAGAAGGAAATAACTACATTTGATTTCCAAGACGATTACTGAATGCTATGCAGTATGTGATGAGGACAATGGTTGTGTTCTTTGTTTCACAGAGTACTTTTCCTCATTTAGGGTCTTGAACATGCCTGTAAAATGTTGATGCTCTGATGTGCTGTAGAATATGCGTACAAAGTTTACATTACGATTACGATATTTGCGTAATATTTCTCGTTTCAGTATTTCTCGTTACAATTACAGTTTCTCAGCTACCCTCTGAGGGTGTTTAAATTTACATTTATGCATTTGGAAGACGCTTTTATCCGAAGAAATGTGCTCTGCTTTGAAGGAATACATATTTAACAGTTAATGCATGCTAATTTTCAGAGGGAATCAAACCCACAATCTTGGCACTGTGAACATCATGCTCTACTGTTTAAGCACCAGGAAAGTGCTTAAAATTGTAAATTGTATTTTTTATGAAATATAATAGTTACACTACTACTTACAGTATTCATAATTTGTGAAAACAGTTGTTATATACAGCACAGTTTTAAAAATCCCATTTTTTTATGTTTACTTTTTTGCAATATGTGAGATTAATGTTGTAAAACTGTACCCAGAATCTGAACCTAATATAGGAACCAAATTCATCCTGTACAATATTCAGCGAGTAGCGTGCCAGTATTCCCTTCTGAAAACAGATTGGCTTGCAATCCTTCAGCATAAACAACAACGTCTTGGAGTTGCATGAACTGTGGTGCCGTTACTTTGCGGTCTAGCAAACCTTTGTGAGTTTGACACGTATACAAGCTCAGAAAACCAATGGTTACATCACCACAATTAGCTGAAAACAGCACTGGCCACAACAAGGGATCATGCGACCATGTATTCCATAGAGTCACCATGTTCTCAGAGCCGTCGAAGCCAAAATTTTATCTAAACCATGTCATCGCGAGCCACATATGTACACATGAAATTACAGTGCTGCAGGAATTGGTCACGTTGGCGAGAGTAAAGGTGGATGTAGAAGGTTTCGCAGCAGAGGTTGAGCCCGGGCTGAATGAGTCAGTAGGTGTTGTGAGGGTCTCTGGCTGCTTAGAGACTCAGAGGAGCCTGTGGTCGAACCAACACGGTCTGTTTGCTGGATTTGACCATTACGTGTCAACATCAGTCACACACATCGCACACAATGCCTACAGGAGAAGCTTCACACACTCATAAATTGTCACCTTTCTGACAGGTGCAAGACCTAAACATGGATATGCATCTTTGCTAGTCAGTGAAATCATTCATGGTAACAAGCTAAGACTGCTGATGTGATGTTAAACTAGCAGCCTGAATCAATCACACCGTCCTCTACAAATATAATGAGCGCTGAGGTGTCAAATGTAGTGTTTCACAGAAATGCTTGAAGTTATTAGTGATTCCGAGGCTCCTCGTGTTGGAGGAGTTCCGTAAAAGAGTGAGCGATTGCCATTTGTGACTAATATTGTAAAATTAACTATAAATAAAAGATGTAATCCAAAAAGTACCCTTTATCATATTCAAAAGTCCTCATTAGGCATTCAAGCCAAGTCTCGTTTCCTCTCCAAATGCAATTAAGTGTGAGCATTTAAGGATAAAGTAAGCTTGTTAATAAGTTCACAGAGTAATGAAAAACAGCCTTTTCTTTATTGCTGAAGTGAGAATATTGAATCTAATAACAGGGCTGGGAAACATCAGCGGCTCTGAGCTCTGCACCTGCCAACTTCTTGGGGTTAAAAATGGAGCCGTGTGTTTTTCTCATTAGACGCGCAAACTTCGGCTCTGATATCTGGGATCTCCACGACAAATAAACAGACATGATTAAATATCCTAGCATAGCGATGTTGACTCATAATGGCTGTTCATGTAAAGTTTAAGTACAGTCAGCGGGAGAAGTCCTCGCATTGAGACGACGAAAACTAAAGATATTCGGGGAATGTCAAGCTGTTGAAACGTTTTGCAGATTCAAGCCAAAAAATTAGCATGTAAACTTGGCAAAATATATATTGGCAACAGTTAGGGTTAGGATCGTGAAATTTGGTGCAAATGGACATGAGGACAGTCTGAGGACATGGGGGGAGTTACAACAAAATCAATGATCCTGACATCATCCAAAGGCAATTTAGTCAAATTGTGGTCATTTCCTCAGTGTGCTCAGACTCTGATAATTGTCGCTTGTGGCTGTATTTCTAGATTCTGATAAGAAACAATTGTTCAATAAGTTTCTGAACCAGACGTTCACTGAACCTTCAGCCCAGCAGCAGCAGATGCATATGTGATACAGGTGGCATATGTAAAGCACAGCTGTAATAAAGCATTACATTCGTAGTGCTGCAGTGGGAGCCCGTCGGTGAGAAAGAGCCCGAAAATGGCTGTGGAAACAATTTCCTCATCCACACCTCAGGCCAGAGATTAAAATGTGTCAATTATAAATGATGTCAGTCTCACTTACCACGAGGAGCATTTATGCATGAGGAGATAAGAGTGGACGGCAGCGGATGATTTCAACATCGCCAGCAGCCGTCGCTCGCTGCCACTCTCCATCGCTGGACATGACAGCCGCTTGCCTCATAATGAATAGCGTTCACCAAAAACAACAGCTTAGATGCACTAGCCTTATTTATTAACTCCATCGCTGCTCACACAAACCCAACCCCGCCCATACACCGCCGCTGGCAGAATCAGTGGAAACACGTCTGTACAACATGACAACTTCCACATTCGTTCTGCTTCTGGAGGGATTGTGACTTGCTATTTGTTGATCTTGTTTGTCGAGCTTGCGCTCAAACTCTGGCAAAATGCTTAACTTCGACTTCAAGGACATTTGTTTATTCTTGGACGGGAGCCATTTTTATCAGAGCTGTGTGCATAAAGCGGGCTTATTTAGCAACCGATGTGTTGCTTTGAATATGTGGCCCCCCTTGAATCCAGATGTCAGAAGAAAGGAATGCATGCACCCTGCGAAGGTCTTCTTTATCTGTCCCAGAAAACCTGAGAGGGAAGTGAATTCCCACTGAGCAGGAGCATGGATCATGGTAATTGCCAGCGGTACCTCAGGGCCAGAGCGATGAGCTCATTATTTTTCCCAAAACCCTTAAGTCTCGCAAAACAACAGCCGGCCGACTGTGGCTCTCGGTGGAGCGGAGGGAGTCGTGGGCGTGTGTTTGCGCGTGTTGGAGTCGTCTTCCAGACATCCACTCTGCTGAAGCGTCTGTGAGTTCTTACTGTTTTCATGATAACAAGCAAGTCAAATATAGCTAGTTACAAAATGAAAACCATTTCTCACACAGCCTCATGTATGTGATTGGAAAAGCAATGCCTTCCCTTTGAAATCATGTTCCGCTTGAGTTGCATCCCTCGCAGTGAGATGCTGAAGAATACTGCTACAGTATCCATCCATCCATCTATCCATCTATCTAAAAGAAAAAATATATTTTGCAAGGGTTTTCATGGAGCTCCTGTCCTGTCCTAAGCATCGGTCCGTACCCAACTGATATTAATGGCAAACGGAGCTGATATGGTGTTGGTTGGCATGGAAAGCCTTTTAAATCCAATGCAGCTTAATGCATAACAGGGTGATTATACTTTTGAAAATTTCACTATTTCATTTCATTTTGTATTTGTATTGTCAGTTTCAGTACATGAGCTGTGATGTCCAAAGCAGCAGACAAGGACAAATACTATGCAAGGAAAAAGTTCTCACATTTCATGCTTTTAAAAAACCCTTTAAATAAAAATCTGTAAAAGTTATACTACAATACAAAAATACAAAAATAAAATAATAACAACCCCCAATTTTTTTTTTAAATGCAACAGTTTTTTATATATATTTTTTTTTATTTTATTTTATTTTTTTCAGAATATGTAGCTACTTCTGAATGTCTGTCTATGGAGAAACATGCTTTTAGCTCTAGTGTGTAGTTTCAGCATCTACCAGCAGAGGATAACAGGACCAAACACTGACCGCTTCATGACACACACACACACACACACACACAGACACACACAGTCAGAAAATGTAACAAGCCTCTGTAGTTAATTCTTTGTTATTCAGGCAGTCATTCATCTAAATGGGCACTTTGTATGACAGAATACAGTGATAGACTGAAGTCAGACTATATTAATTAAATCAAACATGAATCAAACCTTCCATCAACTAAAATTGACAATTTTAGCAGTTTAATAAATCATTTTTATTTGTGTGTTCATGTGCATTTTATTTTAGTTTATTTAATGAGCTTCATTCATGAAACAGAAGGTATTCCTTTGTAAATCATTCATTGAACATAGTTGAAAATCATTCATAGAAGGAATAGTTGACCCAAACATGAACATTTCCTGGAAATGTATTCACCATCAGGCCGTCCGAGATCTGGATTATTATGGAGTGCTGTGGATTATTGTGATGTTTTTATCAGCTGTTTGGACTCTCATTCTGACGGCACCCATTCACTGCAGAGCATCCATTGCTGAGACACTGATGCAATGCTACATTTCTACAAATCTGATGAACAAACAAACTCATCCTGATCTTGGATGACCTGAGGGTAAGGACATTTTTAGTAAAATTAAATTTTTTGGTGAGATATTCCTTTAAATATACTTCCACTTTCAATTCAATGCAGAACTTAAAAAAGTACTCATTTCACAACGGATTAATGCAGAAATTTGTTCTGCTCAGTCTGAGGCCCAGCAAAGATTTGTATTATTATTATTATTATTATTATTATTATTATTATTAAGTCTTGTCTTGTAATACTTTCATTTAACATTAACAGCCTTGATTTTGAGCCAAAGTTGTATTGTCAGAATGCGGGTGTACACCAGTGGGTTAGTATAGTCCTAACTACACTATTCAAGAAGCATCTTTCTTCTCTGACGGTCATTCAAAACTAAAACTGTTTTCAGACTAAAACAAATGCACATGAAAGAAACATATAAATCAAAGCCTGATTCTCCTCCCGAGGCTTGTATTCATGCTGTCTGTGCCATCACAGCTCATCACAGCCACCAGAGAAGGTCTGAGACAGTGCTGTCATTAAGTCACATGACATCTACAGCTCAGGTGATTGGCTGAAAGGCACTGATCCAGGTTCAGATACTGAGTTCCCACACGCCTGGCTCTCTGTCGGATCAAAGCCCGGCATCCAGGGATCATGAGCCGAGCAGGAGGCAGGCGCTGGGAATTAGACCTTGGCTTCTGCTGCTTCCAGCCAATGACATCTCTCTTTCATCCTGCTCCGTGGCGCCGTTTGAATTATATTAATATTTAGAATTAATTTTTTTAATTTTCCATTTCATTTACATTTAAAGTATTTTGTTGAGTGTTTTTGTTATTTTTTTGTTTTTACATGTCTTTATAGTTTTTAAAAACGTTTATTTCAGTTTTATTTTTTTATTTTCATTTTGCATTTAGAGATTTTTTTTATTTCAGTTAACATTTATTTTTTTCAAATAACAAGACTGTTTCTTAGTTTTAATTTTAGTTTCAGTTTTAGTTAACTATAATAACACAAATTTGTTTCACAAGAGATGGATTTTGGTTTGGATTTGTATTTCAGAATTTTTATTTGTTTCATATTTGATGTTGTTTGCATCAAGTCTGTTATTTTCCTGTTTATTATTGTGAAGCTGCTTTGAAACAATCTGCATTGTATAAAGTACTATATAAAGGTGACTTGGGCTGACATTGAATACATTACTTTATGTCCGATTATGTTGCTGAATTCCAAAAAAACCCACCTGAGAAAACAAACAGAGCAAAGCGGCACATTCTGAGTGCTGAAGAAAAAAGAAAAACAGTTTAAGAACAGTGTGTGAATGATGTTGATTTAGTCATTTTAAACTGCATAAGCATGCATTTCTTAAAGGGGTCGTGCATATGAATAGCATGTATGTTAGTAGGGCTCCATTTAATCACAGCTGTTGATTTTAATTGAAATGCGGCTCTCATGACATTCTTTATAATTACTAATTACCATGTTATCATTTCTGAGAAATGAAATGCAATGCAATCCTCTCATTATTATGAGCTGTGCTGCATTAATCTTGCAGAAAGGAGGAATAAGGAGGAAAGTTGTGCAATATATGCACACACATTTATGAGTTACTACTGTCTACACAAAGTGAATCACAGTTACTTTAGTTCGCAAAACTGCACAATTCTGGATGTGGAAACTGTCACATGATAGAATACACACTACATACACGAGTCCCTATTCTCACTAAATACATTCATTTGTCTATCTGTGGTGTATTTGATATAAAAACACACTGTTTTCATCTGACAAATCAAGAAAGCTTGTTTGATAAAGCCTACAACAACTGAAACAAGCTTTGTATTGAATAATTTCCCAAACTGGAGCTGATTATTATTGCTCGCAGCAGAGAAAGACTGGGTCCATTTGCAGAGGTTCAAAGAGTCGCCAGGAATCACTTGTCATGCGTTTCTCTGGAGTAGATTAATGGAGACGTAAGTAGTCCTTTTACAGAACCAATATATAAACGATACACAATGAACACAAAAGGGCCATTAAATTGAAATTCTCCAAAACAAAGTACTTGAAACTTCTGCTAAATCAACGAGATCATTCAGATGTCACGGAAAGACATCGTTATGAAACGTGCTTGAGACGTCTGCAATGCACAAATCATTTAAAATTATATTTTTCTGTTTCAACAAATACATAGTCTATGTGATGTGTCGATCTGGAGTCTCTGCTTAATTCATTCCAAATCAAAACTGAACTGTAAACAATAACATTAGCATGCGAAGATGTCAATAGCATGTTGAGCTGCTATTTTCTGACTTCTGTCACACCGTGATTGACTGAAGCACTGCATGCTCTCAGCCGGTTGAAGAGCTGGATTTGACATCTGAACAGCAGCTGTATGTCTGTGGATGTGAATCAGGAGTGAAGACACACTTGTGTTGTTATTTCACTGGAACAGACAGTGATAGACTGGATCGCAGGTCTGAGAGAAAACATCGCCAGCATTAACGATGAGAGATGTGAGCGCTGAATCGCCTCTCATTACAGCACATGAATGAAACAGAAAGGCCTGCTCAACAGCTGTTTGATCAAGTGCACCGTCCCTGCAGCAAACAACGGCATTTAACATCATATTAAAACATGCAGTGACGAGCAGGCCTTCACCTGCACACTGAAGAAAACCAACAAGATTTATTTAACATCACTGTTTTTGGATAATACTTCTTGAATCAAGCTGATTTTTCTTATCCAGCGCCCCCTCCCTTTTTTTCTTGTTCAACACATAAATCTAAAGCAATTTAGGCTTGTGCACAGAAACAAAGAAACAAAATGGCAAATCTAACTGTATTTTGAGGTGTGTTTGTTACAGTGTAATTATACTCTGTAAAATTAATGAACTACTGTACTTACTATAGAGTTAAGGTTGGGGTTGGTTTTGGGTTATTTGCTTGTGATTCTGCATAATTGACTGTTATCACTATAGTAATTACATGTGTGTTAGCTGAAACTACATTCTTCCAGCTTGTTTTAAGGATATTCCTATGTTTTTGCTGATGAATGCTGATGAGATCAGCCGTACAGTAATTCAGCAGCTGGACAGACGGGTGTGTGTTCGACTCACACTCGTCCCATCAGCACACACACACGTGATCCTGCACTGTTCTCGAAGCCTCGATCCGCTGGATGGATGGGAGCGTGGGAGAGAGAAACACGGGAAGAGCACATGAGAAGCACTGTGGGAAATTAAATCCAAACATACACAAGGAAGAAGTTTCAGCTCAAAGATTTCCACATGATGTGAAACTCTTAGTCAAAGCCAGATGGACGCAGTGTTTGCTGACGGCACACGAGAGCAGATTCACACAAACACCCACAAATCAGAAGAATGATCGCCGGGCTGTTTGAAGCATCGGCGCCTATGCTCGTCGAGACGGACAAGAGGAGCGCAGACTGAGGTTTTTGGAGGGCGCTCTTCACCACAGGAAGGAGACGCATGAGGAGGGCATGATGAGTCACATGACCAAACAGGAGCCAATGAGACAAAAGGGAATTCAGGTTCACTACAGAGTTTAGTGGGTCAAGCCCGGCTGTGGACATCAGCAGCCAATGAGACGAGCTCAGCGCGAGCGAGAGAGAGAACGTCATGAAATGTGATCGTCTGGTGTGAAACGAGCTGCTCGAGACAGAGAGACTGAGAGAGACCAGCGGCGACAGAGATATGAATGATGAGTGCTGGAGATACGGTACAATACCACACCGACTCAATGATGTATTTTCAGTTCTTCAGTTACAGAAACGGAGCTAGACACAATAAATTCACATGAAACATACTGACATCTTCAACGGGCGGCCTAATAAAAATATTATGAATGCTCAGTGTATGTATTCACCAACGGTTTGGTTAGAAACACATACACCTTTTCATTTTTTTAATTCATCTCTGCATGAACAAATAATGACTTGAACATAATATTCTCAGTTAACAATTAGCTAAAATAGAACAAATAATTATCTTGTTCCAGATTCTCAAAACGGACACAAGACACAAGTTACAAACACGGACACAAGACGGACACAACCTGGACACAAAAAATCACATAAAACATATTGACAGCTTCTAAGAAAAACATTACGTATACTGAGCTTTAAATTATGACTGGCTAGAAACGCATACATTTTACAGTTACAAAAACGCAGCTTAATTAGAAGAAATGAACATGAAGCATATCGACAGCTTCTATAAGAAATGTTATGCACACACACTAAGCTATAACTTCAAATTCTAATTCTAAGTTCAAATTATTGGTGCATTCTCGTGCGCTAAAGAAATGGCAGCGCATGAGTTATCAAATTGTTATCACTCACGTTTTACTGCTACATCTGGCCTACAATTTAGTGCTGTCACCTTGTGTTCACATTGTCATACTGCATTATTTGTAACGTATGCTTGGCGGGCTACATATATTTTAATAGACAAGCTATTAAGACAAGAAATTCATCCACGGGCCGCATTTTGGACACCACTGATCACTTCGGACAATTACCGATCATATCATTTTTTACTGTATAGTGGTAAAGAGAAACTAGAACAAGTATCGTTTTTGCATTCGAAAAGTATGCAAAAAAAAACAATCCATAATAGAGTTTCTATGAATTTACGAATGAGGAAAAATATGGATAGATTGCATTGGTCACAAGAGAGAAAGATGTCACATCTGCCATCATTCCATCAGCTGTTGTGTTACAAAAAGTAACACAGTGTTAACTAGTTTACTGTGATTTAATGGCAAGGAAATAAAACATAACATATAGTCTTATACACGTACATACAATTTTTATGAAAGTATAAAAACACATTTAAAAAGGTATTTATGATGTTAATAACTGTGAAACGTGTCATAACAGTCTGTAAAAAGTGTCCATGCTGAATATCCCATGAGTCGATCAAATATAAGTCACTCTGACTGACAATCACTGATATTCTGCAGACGCTCCATCCGTGTGGTTTTTGTTCCCATCAGATAATGAATGCAATCAGCCAAAATCCTGCTTCCCGCTCCGTCACAATGGCTGGAAATCTCCCGTTCTCATCACTACACATGAAGAAGCTCAGTGTGAAGGAGAACGGCCTGAATCAGGTGATAGTGTCATGTATGTACTGTATATTGTCTGATATCAAATATAAACACACATGAACCAGACCTCAGACCTCAGACCTCATGCACACCGCAGACACCTTCCCACAATGCTCTGTGATGAGGGAGAATTATTCATGCTGTTATATGAAACCCCGGGGAATCAGACTTTGAATTGAGTTAAATGTAAGGGGGGAAAAAAACACAGTTGCACATACCAAGAAACCTGAATATCAAATGTATCTGTTCATACAGCAGTAGAGTTATTTCATTTCATTCTCAAACTGAATTCAAATACAAGATTGTGTTTTGTCAACAGCAATAGTGGAATATGATAGAAGTACAGCAGGTGTCAGAGTTCAGCTGCAGATCTGTGGACCAACACACACAATAACACACTCAATGAGCTTCTACTACAATGAAAACACTGTTGTCAGATGAGGTTTTATCTCCTACTCATTTGGTATTAAAGGGAAAAAAAATCAGGTTTGAATCAATTCTGTTTAAAAACAAAAAGAATATACATAAAAATGAACCAATTATTCTGATATATTTAAGTCTAATTATTGCTACAATACAGAAAAATGTAGAGATCTTAAATAGACATTTAAATCGACAACAATCATGAGTGTAAAATCTACACTATAGAAAATGACTTTTCGAGGTTGTAAATAAAAATTTATTGGAATATGTTTTACTGGAAAATTCTATTTCAGTCCTTTTACTTCAAAATATGACCATTTTCAGTGTGTTAACTGTCATTTCTTTTTAATTCTTTGTGAAATTTGCTACCAATTTCTGAGTAAGCGTTTCAAAGTAAAAATGTGTTTTCAGTGTTTACCTTCCGTCTAACTACAGCACTACACAACATACAGCATCTTTTACAGTGGACTCTGTGAACTGTTAAGTGTTTCAGTAACAGAAATATGATTTAATATGTGACCCAGTAAGCACATCATCCTCCCGAAAAACCCACACACCGAGACCCATAAACCCCCTCAGGTCCAAGAAACGTCCCACACACCATGCATTTTTTAAACTAATCTTTCTGTTTGGTGGCTGCTTTGGGACGGGAGTGATCTCGGGAGATTCTTATGAGGAAGGACATGTTTGGTACTTGTGGCCACATTAGCGCATGGTTCATGAGAAAGCAGCTCCGCGGGCCACGAGGAGATGAACACACCTCACAGACCCGCAAATGTCAGAGTGGCTTCCTGCTGAGCAGCCCATCAATGCTGACCCGTGACCCCGGCAGCACGCGGCTGCGCTCACGCTCGGCTGTTCTGAGGTCAGACTCACACAATTAGCACGAGGATGAGCAGCAGAGCAGGAGCGGGAACTAGAACGAGAGCGGGAGGAACAGGAAGAAACTGAGTAAGATGCTATTTATAGATGAAGCACAAACACATGCTTAAAAAAAGAGAAGCTTCAGAAGACATCTAAACTCTTGTTTCCATCCAAGTACAGCACTAAAAACACTTATTGCTAAATCTGCCTTAAAAGACCATTTATTTCCTCACGCTCGGCTGTTCTGAGGTCAGACTCACACAATTAGCACGAGGATGAGCAGCAGAGCAGGAGCGGGAACTAGAACGAGAGCGGGAGGAACAGGAAGAAACTGAGTAAGATGCTATTTATAGATGAAGCACAAACACACGCTTAAAAAAAGAGAAGCTTCAGAAGACACATCTAAACTCTTGTTTCCATCCAAGTACAGCACTAAAAACACTTATTGCTAAATCTGCCTTAAAAGACCATTTATTTCCATGTTGGTCTCGGATGGTAGTGCTGGTTGAGTGCGGCCATACTGTTCACCAGTTAAACGTATATACATGGCCGCGGGAATTAGGGGTTCTGAGGGTGCTGCAGCAGCTTGCATTTTTTTTCTCTAGGCTTTTAATTTTCCACATTTGATCATGAAATTATTTCGTTTTAATATATTGTTGACTTTTGGATCTGAGAGCTTTTTGGCCATTGGATCAGAGTGCTGCCCATCACTGATTCGCTGCCTATTGTAGCCTCTAAATTTGATAATGCTCAACACCATTGGTTCGAAAGGCTGTCAATTCTTTGTAAAGCCTTTTTACCATGCCAGTAAAGTTACCTGAATCTGAATTTGCCAGTCGCTGATTGCGATGCAGATTTTTTCAAACAGAAGGACACAACTCGACCCCAGACTGTCTCTGTTCATGGTATGTAGACACTCAATTATATATTTTAAAATATCGCCCTGGTCACACTGATATTTATCCAGATTACTTTCGTGGGGCTGATCACGCTGTAGTATGAGTAACAAAATGCGTTCTCTGTGTCCAGATTTGACTGCAATAGTAAAAACTGACACTTCAAATCAACATTTAAATGTCACATTTTACTTAAATTAGTCTTTAATAATGTGTGAAAATATATCCAAATTAATAACCTAATACAAATAATGTGCTTTATGTCTACGTTCTCTCTCTCTCTCTCTATATATATATATATATGTCTCTCTCTCTCTATATATATATGTCTATACATGGCTACAACATGGTATTGCAGATGATAAATGGTGCATAATTTAGAGGTTCATATTTAGTACAATCTCCAAAATAATGATTATTTATATATATATATATATGGCCGGCAGCCATATCACCCTGCAGCCCAAGACTGGGTGCCCACTGAAGCTAAGCAGGGCTGAGCCTGGTCAGTACCTGGATGGGAGACCTCCTGGTAAAACTAGGTTGCTGGGGAAAACTAGGTTGCTGCTGGAAGAGGTGTTAGTGAGGCCAGCAGGGGGTGCTCACCCTGTGGTCTGTGTGGGTCCTAACACCCCAGTATAGTGATGGGGACACTATACTGTCAACAAGCTCCGTCCTTCGGATGAGACGTTAAACCGAGGTCCTGACTCTCTGTGGTCATTAAAAATCCCAGGATGTCTTTCGAAAAGAGTCGAGGTGTGACCTCGGCATCCTGGCCAAATTTGCCCATTGGCCTCTGATCATCATGGCCTCCTAACAATCCCCATATCTGCTGATTGGCTTCATCACTCTGTCTCCTCTCCACCAGTAAGCTGGTGTGTGGTGGGCATTCTGGCGCACTATGGCTGCCGTCGCATCATCCAGGTGGATGCTGCACACTGCTGGTGGATGAGGAGATACCCCCTGACAATGTAAAGCGCTTTGAGTGCCTAGAAAAGCGCTATATAAATGTAATGAATTATTATTATTATTATTATATATATTTATTCTCATATTACTCTGTCTTAATTAATTTGTATGTTCATCAGCAACATCAAGCCCCACCCTCCAGCAACCCCAGATAAAATATGTTCCCGTGGCTATGCTTACATATTTACAGTACATTTATTAATTTGGCAGATGCTTTTATCGGAATGTTTAATAGTTTTATTGCAAAAGGGGAAAGCACAAACTTAATTTATCATAAAGGAACCAACATTAGCAATACCGCAAACCAGAAAAAGTACACAACTAGAGAAGTGAAATTACAGAACAGAAGTGTATGTGTGTTTGTGTTTGTGTGTGTGTGTACTTCAAATAAATATTGCTGGTTGGATGCTGGTTCAAGTTCTTCTTAACCAGCAAAACCTGATCAGAAGACCGTACACACAGACATCTATATATATATATATATATATATATATATACTGTATACAGTATATATATAGATATAGATATATGAAATAATATGTCTGTGTGTACGGTCTTCTGATCAGGTTTTGCTGGTTAAGAAGAACTTGAACCAGCATCCAACCAGCAATATTTATTTGAAGTAATTGCCACTGCGTCTCTAGATACAAATGGAGTGTTGAAACATTAAGATAATCTTCCAAGTATCTGTGTCTCTATGCTTCTATCAGAAAGTGTTCAAAACTAGCACTTGATCCATATACTCTGACATCAGATGCATCTTGCTGTAATGCACATAGAGGCAGCGGCGTGTGAGTCTTCAGCGTTTAGGGTTGTGAGCGCTTCCAGTATATCACGTAATTCAGTCTGGTCCTCTGGGAGACCCTGCAGGACACGAGGCCAAATCCGACCCGGCACCCAGCGGAGTCGTGCGGCGTGGAGCGATGAGCCCAAATGCACACATTCTGCACGGATGCATGCGCTGCCACAGCTTTCTGTGAATTGCATCAGCCAGGCAGTGTGGGCTATATTTACTGCTTAGGCTGTTTGAAAGCTGGTGTTTTTTCTAACAAACATGCAGGAAGCTTTTAGGCAAGATATGTATGAGAAACAAGGCCGTATTGATCCTCGGAGGCTCGGTTTTGACATTTAGTAAAGTTCATTGGTGTTAAGATCAAAACGATGAATGTCTTCTATCCTAAGTCAAATAAACAAAGTCATTTCAAGTACACTGTCCAAACAAATGCTAAGGGATTTTCTGACTAATATAAAGATAAAGCACAAGAAGGAACACAAACCAGACTCGAACATGGCAGCTCTTCAGACTGAGCTTTTCCCTCCACCTGTTTCTGGGCCATTGGTCCTAATGACCCGAGCCTTTGAAGCGCCATACAGGATTGACTTTCCTTTGAGACGCTGTTAATGAAAGCCAAGCACTTCAAAAGGCAAGCGTAAGTGTCACCGCCGCTGAACCGCCATCGACACACAGCGCGTCTCGTCTCATTGTCTCGACTCATCAGTGCAAACAATTGTCGGTGAGTAGTGATTCGGTCGGAGTGAAGGTGATTCCAGGCAGTGTAAATCTTTCATCACCTGCAGTCAGTAAAGACGACACGAAAGCTTGTCTCGTATTCTCACAAACGCACCAACAGTCTGGAAATATTCTTAGTGGCTGAACCCACCGCTTCCTGTTTGAAAGTGTTTGTTTTGAAAGTAAGTGTGTCACATTTCTTGAAGCTGTGAAAGGCGACTGATAAGTGTGTTCCAGTGCGACTGTGGTGCGCTTCTAAAATAAGGACACGCTTTGTTCGTTTGCTTGTGTTTTAATCCAATGTAAATTCATGTTCCAGTTACACTCATTAGACACTTTCCAGGTTAAACATCACTTACGCTCAAAAAACAAACAAATACTATTGTATTTTGTATGTTTACACTGCAATAAATACGTTCTATTTATTAAACTCAAGTATAAATAATATTTTTTACATGAATACCCAAATAATAACTTAACACGGTAAATAAAATCCATGTATGTCTTATTTGTAAATTGATGTTCAGCTGTTCTTTTTAATAATCGGATCATCAGTCATCAAAGCTCAGTAAACACTGCAGACACTGAAATGTGTCTTTAATTTGACCAAACAGATTGCACACTTTAAAAACTCTCAAAGATTATTGTTTTCAGGTCATTTCAAGTTTGAATGTGACGTGACAAAGTAATGCTAACAAGTGTGTGCGTTGTTGACTACTTTTAAATTAGTCTTCACATAAACACCCTTATTTGTTCATTCAGACTGATTCAGGCGGGATTTATTGCGTTAAGTGAGTAACAGGCCAATCGTAGCACTATGGAGGCACTGCCTCCTCTCACATGACTTTACCCCATTTATTCTCAGTGACGCCCCATCAAACCCAACGCACGCTTTAGCAGGTCTGTTAAAACTCAATCAGCTCAGTGAGACGAGAGAGACACTGACTTCTGCTGTAACTTTAACTGCTGGTGTCTCATCCAATGTTATTGAGTCCCTCTTTGTTTGTAACTTTGTAAGCGACCTCTGTATATTACTTTCAGCCCTTGGTATGTATATTGTGCTTTGATGTTGATGTTTATTTGGTTCTGCTCCTTATTATTATCATTAATTGGTTTCTCATCCAATTTTGGCTCATCGGTGGAAACGTCCCTTGTATGTTTTAACAAAACCTCTTTAACTAAACTCCCCTGATGAACAGACCAGCGGTGAAGCATCCCTTGTCTCCTTCAAAAACACGTTTTTTTCTCTGAATATTACTCTTCAGTTCTCGGTCTGTAAATTATACCTTGTTAAGTATATGTTATTTATTTGAATCCCTTTTTGTTTGTATCTCTAACCTAACTTTGTAAGCGACCTCTGTATATTACTTTCAGCCCTTGGTATGTATATTGTGCTTTGATGTTGATGTTTATTTGGTTCTGCTCCTTATTATTATCATTAATTGGTTTCTCATCCAATTTTGGCTCATCGGTGGAAACGTCCCTTGTATGTTTTAACAAAACCTCTTTAACTAAACTCCCCTGATGAACAGACCAGCGGTGCTCGAGATCTACCATCTTCAACCCAGGGTCTTTGTGGGACAAGCAGCTTCATCTGTCATGTTTTGCTGGTGAACAGTGTGACTGTGTGGGTAAACCAACAAAACCAACATCAAACCAACACTAAGCAGCAGCAGCCCACCTGCATGAAGAGTCTGGTCTGTACAGGCTCTCACACACCAGTGCTCTACTTTCTCAAAATATTTCAAAATGCATCCTCTGGAAGAGAGCCACACGCGGCCCACGCCGTTTCACTTCAGCAGCAGATCTCAACCGCAGCAGGCCCAGTAAACATTGTCACGCTGAACGTGTCGCCTGCGTCTCGCTGCAGGTGTGCGACTGAGCTCTGCAAACATCCGGCTGGAGGAGACCTTCGTGCCACACAGTCAGGCCTGCTTCTTCCTCAGGAAGAGGCTCGATTATCTGCGTCTGCGATCACATCAGCTGCTGATCTGAAGTCAGCTTCACGCTCTTTCAGATGGCTGTGGTGCTTCTGCAGAGGCTGGTCCTGGATCAGCGCTAGAACGCTTGATTCAGAGCGTGGGATGTGAGCAAACTGCCAGCAGATCACAAAAACACTTCTGCTTCTCTTGATCAGTCAACAAGAGCTGAGAAAACACCCTGAAGCCCTCATGCCAGACGACTCCTCTCTGAAAACACAAACATTCACATTCAAATGCTAAAAAGAGTATAGATTGCTGATACACAGCCAATATATGATATCACATAGTAAATAGTACATGCATAACAATATCTGCAAGCTATTTAACATAATATTTGATTAAGAAGTTATACATAATTAATTTGAAAATGAATCAGTTTGAAAAAAAAAATTTGAACATGAAGAAAATAAATCAACTTTATTTTAAATACCAGCTTCTTTGTAATCCTATTATAGTAGTTTTCACAAATAAAAAAATAACTCCGTAATCTGGTAAGTCTGTGCTCACTGGGAATAGAGACCAGGTCATTCTAATTTCACATACAGGACACCATAGAGCTGCATGACTGATTGCTAAACAAACACCCTTTGAGAAATGTATTCCTAAATGACAACAAGTATGATCACAGCGAACATTCACATCTGTGTTCATGCTGCTGCTGACCAAGAAAGAGCAGTTCTCTAGATATGAAACAAGTTCACAAACAATCATTCGACCACACAGTATCATTATTTCTGTGTTACAAACATTCAAATAATCACAGAAGTACTGGGATCAAATGTTTTAGTTCGGCTGTAAACACTGATGTCTACGGTAGTGATCAAAATAGCACTCTAATAACACTAGCATTCTTTATTCTATTTCTATTCTATCTACTTGTTTTCTGTTGATTTATTGTTTAAATAAATAATCTTGCTACATGTACTGCGTTAGACTAACCGAGACTTGTCACAGTAAGCCGCTTTGGATAAAAGCGTCTGTGAAATGATTAAATGTAAATGTAATGTAAATGTAAAATGGAGTAATGCAACTTTTACCCTTCAAATAAAGACTGTATTATTATATTGTTATGCCAGTAGGTGGCAACAAGTGACTGATAGAAAATGTATTTGTCATTGAATCACTCTTTCAAGAGATTCTTTCAAAAACACCGATTCATCCAGCAATGAAGCAGGTGAAGTCTTTATGAATGAGTCATTGATTCAGTATTCAAACCGATTTTTTAAATAATTAATTCAAATTATATATATA